>NC_073399.1:34185657-34298157 GCF_028641065.1 Leucoraja erinaceus | reverse complement strand
TCAGCATACCATTTCTAGATAGTTATCCAAATTTAATGCTGTAGCCGTCGACCAATTCCTTAGCAAGATCAAAGCCACACTTACATTCCAAATATAGTTATGTTACTGTTTCTTGCCATTAATAACTTGACAATGCACTTTCGGCATTATTCACAGTGCTGAAACACAGTCCTCGATATTGCAGGCTGGTAAGCAACTGTAGCACCCCCGGAACATCCTTATTTCTGTGGTCCAGAAAGTTATCATGGCAGTAATTAGTCCATTTTAATATGACCTAAATACTGTTATAGAGTAGACCTTCTTCGTGCTGCTGTGATCATGTCCACAGTTCTTTTGATAGCCCCATGTCCCATAGCGGTGTTGTAGAGTCTACAACCTACTAAATCAATATTTTCTATGACATGGATAGCTATCCTCAGTTACTGGATGCACCAGCAACTTAGGACTACGTCTACCGTTATACATAGTTCCAGCACCATGTCCTGTACCCCGGGAAAACCATAGTTGGGTAAGCCAATCAGGTACTAAGACATCCCCAATGCCGATTCCTGTTGAATGTCCCTTCGTACCCCAAATTTATAAATAGACAAGGAGGTAATACATAAATGAAAAACCCCTCCCCTAGTGCAGTGAAACAGCATCTGTAGCTTCTGCCTCAGGATCTGGTATCAATGATACATACCTCGGTAACTGGTGATTTAACCCCGGATGCAATTCTAATATCCGGCCTTACCTACTTTACTGATTTTAGCAAATACCATCTATCCAACATCCATTTAGTACTTCCAATAATTTTTCGTGGCCTGGTGTCTGCCACTGATTTAGTATCCCTGGTAGATATGTAGCCCATAACCAAATATTCCTTTGGACACACCATTCCCAACTTTAATTTGCCAATTCATCACAAGCTGGTGATATCTTTCCACCCATATGACTTAAATATGCCATCACCGAGGTATTATCTATCTACCATCTAGCATGCTGCAGTTTCATTCCTGAGCAATAAGCTTTTTGCCCATGAAATGCACTTAACATTTCTAACCCTTAGTGTTATGTAGGTTAGCTTCTTATATATTCCATCTCCCCCATAGCTCGAGATGGTATCAGTTGTACCATAACCAATTGCACTGGCATCTGTTTGTAATAGCACAGACGGGTTGTGAATAACTATTGGGTTTGGAGCAATACTTAACATTGTGTTCCCCACATTGTAATTCTTTTATAGCTTCTATCATTTTTCCCATTGGCCAAAATAAATGACCTCTATAATATATGCACCCATAAAACTCTGTGGCTTTCCACATTAGTAAAGTCATTAACATATTAAATGTGTTAATGGTGTCAATTTTGACTTAAGTGGATGGATAATGAATCCCAGCTGTTCAAACAATTGTTTAGTGGCAACCACTGCCTAACATGCCGATTCATAAGTTATTCCCACAATAAGGATATCATCCAACTATACCATTACTCTATGATTTTGGTGTTGCAGCAGTCCCAACGCTGGTTGAAAATTTTTCCCCCTGTTGGATATTGAGTAGCAAGGATCTTAAAGATTAATACTTGCCATACAGTAGCCTGCTGAACACTAAGTCTTTAGCACTGCTAAAAATATCCATTTTTGCACAACATTGTGAAGTATTGATAATCCATAATAATACGGCAACCCCCATCTTTCTTATTTCTAATAAAGATATTTTAGACAAATCCTGTTGTTCTGGTTTGGTTTATTCCATTACCAGCATGTATATCTGTCCGGTATATGTTGTACTGGAGGGTTTTGTTTGTGTAGAAACTCTATCAGATATCCCTTAAAACTGCTAAGGATATATCTGTCCATAGATATATTACACCACACTTCAACATGAAGTTGCAATATCCCTCCAACTTCCGTGCTCCCTATTAATGCTGGAGCCCCAAATTCACCTACCTCCATGGTATTGGTGGTAACCAAGTTATTTTTCTTGGTTTCATATGCGGTTGTGGAGAGCCTAAAGGTTAATGTTACTTATGCATCTTCCACAGTGGTCGTCCCGGCCCAAACCCTAAACAGGACGCTGCTGCTGGGTACCTCTGCCCAATTCTTTGTAGTATAATTACAAAAACACTACCTCTCTTAGGATGCACATGAGGTTAATGTCTTCCCCAGATAACCTTTGGATGCTTTAATCAGCCCCAAAGTGAAGCCTCCTCGCCAATTCTTTACCTGTTTAGACAGGTCTCCCCCCCCCAAATAACGGGGTGTATAGCCCTTTGCTTACATAGTATAGCGAACTAGGGTCTAGAGCTGGCTTAATGGCCCTTCAAACTGCACATTCCAAAAAAATAGTGCTAATGGCATCCTTGTGGTCACTAATATTGTACACCTTATTTAACATGCGGGCCAAAGCTGTTATGCCCGCCATGAGACCTTTCAGAGTATTACGGATTTTCCCAACTCCTAACGGCCTTCCCAACATGTCTGCAAATGCACCTGTGACAATGGCTACATTAAGAGCACCACAATATTCCGGGGTATAGAAGCCTTGCCAACACTTCAGCAAAATATTAGCTTGAAGTTAATGGGTGGACTCACAGTCCTTCAATACTCACAGCCATCCTCTCGCAATCATTCTCCGTGAGTTCTGCTGGCAGTACTGCTCATCATGTTCGGCAGGTTGTTTCCCCCCCCTTCAATAGGGGACAGTGTCTCCATCACCTGCTCAGGTTTTACCCCGTCAGACCTTCCATACCCTCCTAAGAGGCGTCCGACATTTCATGCAGCCCATATGGGAAACTGCTGTGGGACTTATATTATTATTTGCCCACTGTGGCTACCTCCAATCCCGGAGCCTGCCAATATGGAGAATTTTACTCCAGCAAACCGCTCTAGCCGACTTACATGCTCTCGGGCACTCGTCGTCGCGGGTGCTTAATATATGGGACCGCTCCTGCTGACCTTGGTGCTCTCGGGCACTAGTCGCACGCGGTATATCCCACAGCCCGTCCCCATGCCTACGGGCACTGGACCGTTCCCCATGGTCCTGGTCCTCACGGGCACCTCTACCCATTTAGGGTGAAGTTTGGCACTCGCTCCCATCTGGGAGATGCTGGTGCCGACATTTATAGCTGGCTGCTGCTGGTCATTAAACAACAGCCCTTCAGCTCTATACTGACATCAGTCGCTGGCTCCCTGCTGTTCAGCATCCCACCAGTAACGACCTGTGGCTGTGGCCTGCCTTCCTTAGGTGGCTCCCTGCTGTTCAGCAACACACCAGTCTCTTCAGAAATACAGCAGGCACGTCTGGAAAAAGCACCAAAAAAGGTAAGGGAAATTTGTTCTTACCTGTACTGGTTTTCAGCCTGCCGTTTTCGGAGGAACGTCCTTCCTCCCGCAGCCCCACGGACCCCGTAGCACAGGTCCATGGGCTGCTGTTCCCGATGTCTGCTCTCTCTCTCTCTCTCTCTCTCCCCGGGTGGTGCAGCTGCTTTAATCAGCTGCGGAGCGCCGAACGACTGCGTCTAAAAATAGACCCGACTTGGTCTAGAAACTCCCCGGGCCGTGTAGCTTTGTTTCCCGCCCCGCAGCAGTGTCTTGCCGGTGCGGGAAACAACGTCGGGCACAGCTGTTCTGTGCTAAAAATAGCCGTTTGGGAATCCCCTCCAGAGGGTTCCCCGCTAACGGCTGCTGCTGGCTGGTTCTGGCTGCAACATTTCTACAGTCTCCCTCCAGCTCCTGCAGCTTCTTGTATTTCCTACCTGCAAGGTAAGTGGAAAAATTTTGCAGTCTCTTACCTGCTTCTTTGCCTTTCTCTCTAGGGAGACGTCGTCTCCCACTTCTGACTCGTTCAATGCGTGTATGCGATATGACACGCATGCGTCGTAAGCGGGTTTCTTTCATGGAGTCCCTCACGTGACTCCGAAGTAAAATTGTGTTTTGACCAAGTATTAATGACACCGCATTCCTTTGAATAAAATTCACACCAGAATTTCTTAAAACTTACTGTCATTAAGGGCTCCGGACTGTGAGCACGGGCGAAGATTTCGGTCCCTGTCAGATTTTCGGAGCCCCGCGCGATGTCGGGACCAGCCCCGCACAACTCAACTTCAAAGTGGGACCGGCCCCGCGCGGCCATACGTGCCCGTACGCCTCAAGCGACCACGAGGCCGCGTAAATTGCGAGCCAAGGTCGCGTAAGTGGGACAAGCCATTTACTTTGGCAATCCTATGAGAGACAGATGCAGCACAACTGAGCTCTGCCTGTCACGTGGACCGAGGTACAGTGAACAGCTTTCTGTTGTGTGGCGATCAGTCAGCAGAAAGACTACACATGATTACAATCGAGCTGTCCACGGCGTGCAGATACAGGATACAGGGAATAACGTCTAGTGCAAGGTAAAGACAATAGACAACAGGTGCACGAGTAGAGGCCATTCGGCCCTTCGAGCCAGCACCACCACTCAATGTGGTCATGGCTGATCATCCCCAATCAGTGCCAGTAAAGTCCAACTAGAGATAAATAAGTCTGATTATGTTAGTTCCCTTCATCCCGTGCAACAAACACCTCACTGCTCTGCCTCTACACCATCGTTCCAAAGCATCCCTCCCCCTGGTTTATCGAGTCCTTCCTTAAACTTCATCAGTACGGGTGTCGGGGGTTACGGGGAGAAGGCAGGAGAATGGGGTTAGGAGGGAGACAAAAGTGCTGGAGAAACTCAGCGGGTGCAGCAGCATCTATGGAGGGAAGGAAATAGGCAACGTTTCGGGCCAAAATCCTTCTTCAGACTGATGTGGGGGGGGGGGGAGAAGAAAGGAGAAAGGAAGAGGAGGAGTCCGAGTGTTTATGCCGCTAGGGTGCGAACTGCTTATGTTTATGCCGCTAGGGTGCAGACTGCCCAAGCGGAATATGAGGTGCTGCTCCTCCAATTTCCATTGGTGATCACTCTGGCCATGGAGGAGGCCCAGGACAGAGAGGTCGGATTCGGAATGGGAAGGGGAGTTGAAGTGTTGAGCCACCGGGAGATCAGGTTGGTTAATTGGGTTAGGAGGGAGAGATAGAACGGTGGAGTGGACTTGATGGGCCGAATGGCCTAATTCTGCTCCTATCACTGATGAACTTCTCCCCTGGTTGAAAAACTATTTGAAACATTCAATCATTCAACTCTAATAAGCTGCTGGATGTTATGGTTCTGAAAGCTCAACCTGTCGAACTTTGCAGACGGAATCCTATTGCATTTTTAATATGAGAGCTAAATTGAAAATGCTACGGCAGCCCCCTGGGGCAATTATGCAGCATGTGGCTGAGGATTTAGTGCTGAATGAAAGGTCAGGCTGGGCAGGTTGAGTTAGTGCAGGTCACCAGTGGCTTCTCTAGGCTGGATCATTCAGGCACAATCTGCAGCTCATTTGTAGCGCCGTTTCCCCACTAATTACTAGCCAGTGATGTTGGACGGCCGTGTGCTGAGAGGATGTACCACAAGGTGAAACACTTCACCTCATCCAACCATTCACTGGGTTCTCTGATCCAGCAATGACTTTGTTCATTTTCCACGAGGACTAGGGGAGACTTCATAAACTTCACAGCTTCCGTTACACAAGAATGATCCCAGGAATGAGTGGGTTAACATATGATGAGCGTTTAACAGCGCTGGGCCTGTACACACTGGAGTTTAGAAGCATGAGGGAGGACCTCATTGAAATGCACCGAATAGTGAAAGGCTCGGATAGAGTGCATGTGGAGAGGAGTGGGAGAGTCTAGGACCAGAGGGCACAGCCTCAGAATTAAAGAATGTTCCTTTAGAAAGGAGGTGAGGAGGAACTTCTTTAGCCAGAGGGTGGAGAATCTGTGGAATTCTTTGCCACATCTTCTCCCCACCCTTCCTGTATCTAACCCAGATTCTCCACCCCCCCCCCCACCCCTCACCAACCCATCCCCATCCCCCCCCCCCCCCCCCCCCCCCCCCACCAACCCCATCCCCATCCCCCTCTTCCCCAGCTCCGACCTAGATCCATGAACCCGGAAAGTTCCCCGTTTCTCTTCGCAGAGACACAACCCAAACATGGGCAGGTGGGGCTAACATAGATATAGTTTAGTGTAGAGCAGCGGTTCCCAACCTTTTTTTGGCCATGCCCCACCTAATCACCTCTAAAATCCTGATGGCCCCCCCCCCTCCTTGCTTTCCCTTGAGAGAAAACGGAGGAAATAGATATTATACGGGTAACTTAGCAAAAGCTCTTTGAATCGCATTTCTAAATCCAATTCAATAAATAAGGTTCTCCCGTGACCCCGCGCGCTTCGTGCGACGTGCATGAAGAGCGATGGCGCGGTGATTATGTAATGACTACACAATAAAGACCTTTTTTACCCCAAAAAAATTATTTACTCAAAATAACATCTGAAACATAAACTACATATGTTTACCTGATGGAAAATCCAAAAAAAAAAAAAATCGAAAATTTGGACCCAGACCTCCTCAATTGCCCCCCTTAAAAATCAAATTGCCCCCCTGTGGGGCGTACGCCCCACGTTGGGAACCACTGGTGTAGAGATACAGCATGGAAACAGGCCTTTCGGCCCACCGAATCCATGCCGACCAGCGATCCCCGCACACTAACACTATCCCTACACACACTAGGGACAGTTTTTACATTTAGGCCAAGCCAATTAAGTCAAGTACGTCTTTGGAATGTGGGAGGAAACTGGTTATTGGAGACAACCCATGCAGGTCACGGAGAGAACGTGCAAACTCCGTACAGACAGCACCCGCAGTCAGGATGGAACCCGGGTCCCTGGCGTTGTGAGGCAGCAACTCTACCCGCTGTGCCACCGTGCCGCCCCTGGGCTGGAGGTACACTGGCCTTGGGTAGATCCACGTGACAGATACACATGGACTCTGGACTCTCACAACATTCTACATTTGATGCAGTTCCATCAGTGATGACTGACATCATTCATAGTCATTGAGTCGTAGAGTGACACAGTGTGTAAACAGGCCCTTCGGCCCAACTTGCCCACACCAACCAACATGCCCCGTCTATACTAGTCCCACCTGCCCGCGTTTGGTCCATATCCCTCCAAACCTGTCCTATCCATGTACCTGTCTAACTGTTTCTTAAACGTTGGGATAGTCCCAGCCTCAACTACCTCCTCTGGCAGCTTGTTCCATACACCCACCACCCTCTGTGTGAAAAAAGTTACCCCTCAAATTCCTATTAAATCTTTTCCCCTTCACCTTGAACTCTTGTGCTCGATTCCCCTCCTCTGGGCAAGAGACTCTGTGCATCTACCCGATCTATTCCTCTCATGATTGTATACACCTGTACAAGATCTCCCCTCATCCTCCTGCACGCCACTTACTCCAGGGTAAATACATCTTGTGTTTGTAAAACCCAACCAAAGCTCTACATCCACATTCAAGGCACATGATTTGATGTTTGCAAATATACTGGTCACTAGCGTAACAACATAATGTGGCTGAAAAACTCGATCAAAGAACTCGAAAACTTCTGACAAAGTTTCAAAACACGACAGTCATTCATTTGACAAATCTGTAAAGCAATCATTTTTCCCGAGGAGATCTGTGTTAGATTCATTCTTTATTTGGTAGATTATGTAGTGTCATTTCCCCAGTGAATCTGTGTCACACCACGTTGGAATAAGCTTTGGTAGGAAGGAGAGAGAAAACTCTCCCGGCTGGGAGTGAATTGCAAATCTGTATTCTTCACTTAAAGAGGAAACACAATAAGGTAGGCTTTGCAGAAATCAATCTGGAAATAAACCAGGAAACGCTATAACACTCAGCAGGTCAGGCAGCATCTGCGAACAAAGACTCTCGACCATGGTACGTTGGGCAACAGGGCCTGGCTCCCAGCTCCATGTGTCTACACCTCACGCTGCCTCGGCAAGGCCAGCAGCATCATCAAGGACCAGTCTCACCCCCGGCCACTCCCTCTTCTCCCCTCTCCCATCGGACAAGAGGTACAGAAGTGTGAAAACCAACACACGCACACCTCCAGAATCAGGGACAGTTTCTTCCCGGCTGTTATCAGGCAACTGAACCATCCCACCACAACCAGAGAGCGGTCCTGAACTACTATCTACCTCATTGGTGACCCTCGGACTATCCTCGATTGGATTTTACTGGCTTTACCTTGCGCTAAACGCTATACCCATATCTGTACACTGTAAACGGATCGATTGTAATCATGTGTTCAAGAAGGAACTGTGCAGATGCTGGAAAATCGAAGGTAGGAAAAAAAAGCTGGAGAAACTCAGCGGGTGCAGCAGCATTTATGGAGCAAAGGAAATAGGCAACGTTTCGGGCCGAAACCCTTCCGGGTTTCGGCCCGAAACATTGCCTATTTCCAGAAGGGTTTCGGCCCGAAACGTTGCCTATTTCCTTAGCTCCATAGATGCTGCTGCACCATAACTCAGTGGGTCAGGCAGCATCTGTGGAGAACATGGATAGGTGACGTTTCACAGAGTGCTGGAGTAACTCAGCGGGTCAGGCAGCATCTGTGGAGAACATGGATAGGTGACGTTTCACAGAGTGCTGGAGTAACTCAGCGGGTCAGGCAGCATCTGTGGAGAACATGGATAGGTGACGTTTCACAGAGTGCTGGAGTAACTCAGCGGGTCAGGCAGCATCTGTGGAGAGAGGGAATGGGTCGAGGTCCTTCTTCAGGTACTAGAGGTATGAAAAGGTGCACAACCAATCAGAGCCAGCACCAATGCCCAAGGAGCCCACAATGGTCCATTGTTGTTCTGTGGAGGAGGTGACAATGAAGTGATGTGAACAGTGGAACCAGCAGGATGGCCAGGGTGGGGGTTGGCCAAAGCAAGGGCTACTTGAGGTTAAAGGTCAATGTTCATACTTGAGGTTAAAGGTCAATGTTCATACTTGAGGTTAAAGGCCAATGTCCTGGAGCTGCCCAAGCTGAATATGAGCTGCTGTTCCTCCAGTTTGCGCTGGGCCTCACTCTGCCAGTGGAGGAGGCCCAGGACAGAAAGGTCAGTGTGGGAATGGGAGGGGGAGTTGAAGTGTTGAGCAACCGGGAGATCAGGCAGGTTTAGGCGGAGGTGTTCAACGATGGCCGAGCCTGCGCTGGGTCTCGCCGATGTACAAGCCACATCTGGAACAACAGGTACAGTCCGCGAGCATTGCCACTTTCATTTCACTGCACATCTCGTATGTGTATGTGACAAATAAACTTGACTTGACTTGACAACATCATCTGTATCTCTCCTTTTCCTCATCCCTAACCAGTCTGAAGAAAGGTCTTGACCCGAAACGTCACCCGTACCTTCTCTCCAGAGATGCTGCCTGTCCCGCTGAGTTACTCCAGCAATTTAGTGTCTACCTTCAGACACAGTCGATGAGTTCCACTGGTTCCAGCTCCAGAGACTCAAACTACTCTGTCATCAGTTAAATAGCCTCCCACCTAACGAGACGATAACAGCAGCTAAAGGAATCAAATTGTGGTTTTCATATTAAATAATTGACTCATTTGTACGGTGAAATGTCTGTGGAAGGAATGAGACTAAAGATAATGTGGATCTAGTACAAGTGCTCAGTTCTGATGGATAACGGCTCACACAGACTTCATTAGCCTAGTCACAGGGTATAGGAGCCAAGGATTTATCCAGCCTTGCCTTACGGGTTGTGTCACATAGGCTTGGGTTGGGACAGTTGCTTGCTTAGTTGATGCATCAGCTGCGGGCTTAATGGTGAAGGGGTGGGGGCTGTGTTACCCCTGGTGGGGCCACAGTGTACGGGGGGGTCAAACACCAGGTTCACCAGTGGCTTTTAATAGACACAGAGTGCTGGAGTAACTCAGCGAGTGGGTCAGGCAGCATCTATGGAGAATATAGATAGGTGACGTTTCACAGAGTGCTGGAGTAACTCAGCGGGTGCAGCAGCATCTATGGAGCTAAGGAAATAGGCAACGTTTCGGGCCGAAACCCTTCTGGGTTTCGGCCCAAAACGTTGCCTATTTCCAGAAGGGTTTTGGCCCGAAACGTTGCCTATTTCCTTCGCTCCATAGATGCTGCTGCACCATAACCCAAGTGGGTCAGGCAGCATCTGTGGAGAACATGGATAGGTGACGTTTCACAGAGTGCTGGAGTAACTCAGCGGGTCAGGCAGCATCTGTGGAGAACATGGATAGGTGACGTTTCACAGAGTGCTGGAGTAACTCAGCGGGTCAGGCAGCATCTGTGGAGAACATGGATAGGTGACGTTTCACAGAGTGCTGGAGTAACTCAGCGGGTCAGGCAGCATCTGTGGAGAACATGGATAGGTGACGTTTCACAGAGTGCTGGAGTAACTCAGCGGGTCAGGCAGCATCTGTGGAGAACATGGATAGGTGACGTTTCAGGTCGGGTGACTCTTTTGGCAGTGGTCACCTCTTGGACACCTCCTCTTGCCTATCCTTGGACCATGACCCCACAGACTAGCACCAGGCCACTATCTGTCAGAGCATCACTGATTGTATCTCTTCCGCCTGCCCTCCACAGCCTCCAACCTCATCGTTCCTGCACGGCCCGGTTTTACCTTCTCCCCAAAATCCATAAGCAGAAGTGCCCTGACAGGCTACAGATAAAGAAACGCTTCCCTTCTCTTGGTTGTTCACTGACCCACAGCATAGGAGAGATGCCACATACCCTCTGCTTATTCTTCTCTCAGCTGAACTGTGTGTGTGTGTGTGCGTGTGTGTGTGTGTGTCCCTGTGTGTGTGTGTGTGTGTGTCTCTCCCTGTGTGTGTGTCTTCCTTTGTGTATGTCTCGCTGTGTGTGTGTGTGTGTGTGTGGGTGTGTGTGTGTGTGTTCGTGTGGGTGTGTGTGTGTGTGTGTGTGTGTGTGTCCCTGTGTGTGTGTGTGTGTCCCTGTGTGTGTGTCCCTGTGTGTGTGTGTCCCTGTGTGTGTCCCTGTGTGTGTGTGTGTGTGTGTGTGTGTGTGTGTGTGTGTGTGTGTGTGTGTGTGTGTGTGTGTGTGTGTGTGTGTGCGTGGACACACACACACACAGCTCCCACGGGCCAAAGCCTACACAGGGAGGGGCAGCGTGTGTTACTCTGACAGGAACAGACTGCAATTTGTTTGTGTGTGTGTGTGTGTGTGTGTGTGTCCCTGTGTGTGTGTGTGTCCCTGTGTGTGTGTGTGTGAGTGTGTGGATACTTGACTTGTGTGAGTGTGTGTGTGTGTGTGTATGTGTGTCCCATGTGTGTGTCTGTGTGTATGTCCATGTGTGCGTATGTGTGTGTGTGTGAGTGTGTCCCTGTGTGTGTGTGTGTGTGTATGTCCCTGTGTGTGTGTGTGTGTGTGTATATCCCCCTGTGTGTGTGCGTGTGTGTCCTGTGTGTGTGTGTGTGTGTGTGTGTGTGTGTGTCCCTGTGTGTGTGTGTCCCTGTGTGTGTGTCCCTGTGTGTGTGTGTGTGTGTGTGTGTGTGTGTGTGTGTCCCTGTGTGTGTGTCCGTGTGTGTGTGTGTGTGTGTGTGTGTGTGTGTTGAACCTGTGTATAGTCACACTCCACTGATTTACAATGGCCATGTATTTATCCTTGACATAATCCAATTCTCAGGCAAGATATCTTGTCTTTTTAATAAGCACTAATCAGTGAAATGTTTATGTGAATGGAAATCAAAGCGATGAAAACATAATTATTTCTCTAACTACTCCATAGAATGAAAGTAATTGAAGGTTTAGGGTTATTACTGTCACCTGTGCTGAGGTGCAGAGTATACGATCCAAACAGATCAGATAATGTTAAGGGCTTGGACACGCTAGAGGCAGGAAACATGTTCCCGATGTTGGGGGAGTCCAGAACCAGGGGCCACACAGTTTAAGAATAAATAATTTAGAACGGAGACGAGGAAACACTTTTTCTCACAGAGAGTGGTGAGTCTGTGGAATTCTCTGCCTCATAAGATGGTGGAGACGGGTTCTCTGGATACTTTCAAGAGAGAGCTAGATAGGGCTCTTAAAGATAGCAGAGTCAGGGGATATGGGGAGAAGGCAGGAACGGGGTACTGATTGGGGATGATCAGCCATGATCACATTGAATGGCTCGAAGGGCCGAATGACCTACTCCTGCACCTATTGTCTATTGTCTATTGTAATACCATCCATAAATACAATCCAGCCAAACTCCAGTCCAATAGGTGGAGCAAAGGGGAAGATACAGAGTGCAGAATATAGTTCTCAGCATTGTAGCGCCAGCATCAGTCCCACAGACAAAGTCCAATGTCCACAATGGGGTAGAGGTGAATCGGACAGTACCCTAGCTTATGGAAGGGCCGTTCAGAAGCCGGATAACAGAGGGGAAGAAGCTGTTCCTGAGTCTGGTGGTGCGCGCTTTCAAGCTTCTGTACCTTCTGCCGGACGGGAGCGGGGAGGAGGAGGAGGAATGACCGGGGTGGGACAGGGACAAGTCTGTGATGATGTCGGCTGCTTTCCCGAGGCAGCGTGAAGTGTAGATGGAGTCGATGGTGGGGAGTGTGGTGTGTGTGATGGACTGGGCTACATCTACAATGGTGGGTAGTGTGGTGTGTGTGATGGACTGGGCTACATCTACAATGGTGGGTAGTGTGGTCTGTGTGATGGACTGGGCTACATCTACAATGGTGGGGAGTGTGGTCTGTGTGATGGACTGGGCTACATCTACAATGGTGGGGAGTGTGGTCTGTGTGATGGACTGGGCTACATCTACAATGGTGGGGAGTGTGGTCTGTGTGTGATGGACTGGGCTACATCTACAATGGTGGGGAGTGTTTAAGAAAGAACTGCAGATGCTGGAAAAATCGAAGGTGGACAAAAATGCTGGAGAAACTCAGCGGGTGAGGCAGCATCTATGGAGGGAAGGATTATGTGACGTTTCGGGTCGAGACACGGAAGCATCTATGGAGCGAAGGAATAGGCGACGTTTTGGGTCGAGACCCTTCTGGGTCTCGACCCGAAACGTCACCTATTCCTTCGCTCCATAGATGCTGCCTCACTCACTGAGCTTTGATGGGGAGTGTGGTCTGTGTGTGGGACTGGGCTACATCTACAATGGTGGGGAGTGTGGTCTGTATAATGGACTGGGCTACATCTACAATGGTGGGGAGTGTGGTGTGTGTGATGGACTGGGCTACATCTACAATGGTGGGGAGTGTGGTCTGTGTGATGGACTGGGCTACATCCACAACTCTCCAGAGATGCTGCCTGACCCACTGAGTTACTCCTGCATTTCGTGTCCATCTTTGGTGTAGACCAGCATCTACAGATCCTTTCCACGCATAGAACTAGTGTGTGAATGGGTGATCGATGGTCGGCATGGACTCGGTGGGGCCGAAGGGCCTGTTTCCGTGCTGTATTTCAAAACTGAACTCCAGTTTAGTTCATAAAGAGCTGGTTGCCATGGCTAACGAGGCTGGGGTGCGGTCAGGCGGGAAGCGAAGTTGTTGAGATGCGTGTGTGAGCATGCGTGGATGTATGTGGAAGGTATTGAGCCCACCTGGCTGGTCGCTCTGACAAACAGACCCACACTGCTGCCAATCCACAGAGAGGGAGGCCAGCAACACACTCCAGAGCAGGCAGCTGTTTACATCCACTGGAGCAAGAGGGGTAATTTGGGAAGGGGAACGTGACTGGACCCCACTACAGTACTTACCTCACCGGAATGCAACATCCCACACATGTCCATGTGAATCCCATTGCTATTGTACAAACAGGCAACCGCAGATGCAGGTTTATACCAAGAAAAACACAGAGTGCTGGAGTAACTCAGTGGGTCAGGCAGCATCTGTGGAGAACATGGATAGGTGACGTTTCACAGAGTGCTGGAGTAACTCAGTGGGTCAGGCAGCATCTGTGGAGAACATGGATAGGTGACGTTTCACAAAGTGCTGGAGTAACTCAGCGGGTCAGGCAGCATCTGTGGAGAACATGGATAGGTGACGTTTCACAGAGTGCTGGAGTAACTCAGCGGGTCAGGCAGCATCTGTGGAGAACATGGATAGGTGACGTTTCACAGAGTGCTGGAGTAACTCAGCGGGTCAGGCAGCATCTGTGGAGAACATGGATAGGTGACAGGACCACATCTGGCTGACGGCCTCTTCAACTGAAGCCACAGCTATCAGCAGTAGAAGTTGTGTAGAACATTGAGGGGAATGCATAGCCACAGAGCCTCTTGCCCAGAGTAGGGGAATGAAGTACCAGAGGACATAGGTTTAAGTTGATAGGAACCTGAGGGGGCAACAATTTCAGAGTCACAGAGTGATACAGTGTGTAAACAGGCCCATTGGCCCAACATGCCCACACTGGCCAACATGTCCCAGCTGCACTAGTCCCACCTGCCTGCGTTTGGCCCATATCCCGCCACACCTGTCCTATCCATGTACCTGTCTAACTGTTTCCGCAGGTGTGGTTTCCAGAAACACCAGCAGTGTCCCTGACTTCCCACATCCTGCAGGAAACACACGGCACTAACATACCTGCCATTTCTTCAACGGACAAAAAATATCACAGCTTTCGAATTAAGTGTAGTCTCCTCGTCTCAGTCTCCTCGTCTCAGTCTCCCCGTCTCAGTCTCCCCGTCTCAGTCTCTCCGTCTCAGTCTCCCCGTCTCAGTCTCCTCGTCTCAGTCTCCCTCGTCTCAGTCTCCCCGTCTCAGTCTCCCCGTCTCAGTCTCCTCGTCTCAGTCTCCTCGTCTCAGTCTCCTCGTCTCAGTCTCCTCGTCTCAGTCTCCCCGTCTCAGTCTCCCCGTCTCAGTCTCCCCGTCTCAGTCTCCCCGTCTCAGTCTCCCCGTCTCAGTCTCCTCCCCGTCTCAGTCTCCTCGTCTCAGTCTCCTCGTCTCAGTCTCCTCGTCTCAGTCTCCTCGTCTCAGTCTCCTCGTCTCAGTCTCCAGTCTCCCCGTCTCAGTCTCCTCGTCTCAGTCTCCCCGTCTCAGTCTCCCCGTCTCAGTCTCCCCGTCTCAGTCTCCTCGTCTCAGTCTCCTCGTCTCAGTCTCCTCGTCTCAGTCTCCTCGTCTCAGTCTCCCCGTCTCAGTCTCCCCGTCTCAGTCTCCCCGTCTCAGTCTCCCCGTCTCAGTCTCCCCGTCTCAGTCTCCTCGTCTCAGTCTCCCCGTCTCAGTCTCCTCGTCTCAGTCTCCTCGTCTCAGTCTCCTCGTCTCAGTCTCCTTGTCTCAGTCTCCTCCTCGTCTCAGTCTCCTTGTCTCAGTCTCCTTGTCTCAGTCTCCTCCTCAGTCTCCCCGTCTCAGTCTCCTCGTCTCAGTCTCCTTCGTCTCAGTCTCCTTGTCTCAGTCTCCTCACCTCAGACTCCTCACCTCAGACTCCTCGTCAGACTCTTCAGCCGAAGACTCACATTTTACTCATCAAGGCACCTCATCTCTAAAAATCTTCTCCTATCCAGGTATCTGTCCAAATGTCTTATAAATGCTGTTATAGTCCCAGCCTCAACTACCTCCTCCGGCAGCTCGTTCCATACACCCACCACCCTCTGTGTAATAGATCGGGGAGATGCACAGAGTCTCTTGCCCAGAGTAGGAGAATCGAGGACCAGAGGACATAGGTTCAAGGTGAAGGGGAAAAGATTTAATAGGAATCCGAGGGGTAACTATTTCACACAGAGGGTGGTGGGTGTATGGAACAAGCTGCCAGAGGAGGTAGTTGAGGCTGGGACTATCCCAACGTTTAAGAAACAGTTAGACAGGTACATGGATAGGACAGGTTTGGAGGGATATGGACCAAGCGCAGGCAGGTGGGACTAGTGTAGCTGGGACTTTGTTGGCCGGTGTGGGCAAGATGGGCCGAAGGGCCTGTTTCCACACTGTATCACTCTATGACTCTACACAGCTCGGCTGTGTGTCGATCCAGTTCACAGTGTAGACGTGAGTCTGCACATCAGCCACTCGCTCCAAGCTCAGCACTAATCCATATTTAGCTCGGCAAACATTATTTCACAAATCTATGCCTAGGGGGCTCTCATTCTTTTTCCTATCTGCGCACATCCAGGGAACTAATAGAAAGGCTCGATACTGTATAACACAAGTGGAGAGAAGCTGCTGCTGCTGCTGCTGCTGCTGGAACAAATTACCCGCTTGGATTTTATTAATGGAACGTACAGGAACATTGGCGTCATAGAGTCATACAGCATGGAACCAGGCCCTTCAGCCCAACTCGCCCGTTCTGACCAACATGCCCCAATCTACACTAGTCCCACACCTCTCTGAACCTTTCCTGCCCGTAGCTATTGAACCAGGGTGTAAAATCTCTCAGTTCATGGGCCTGATCTTTGCGCAATTGAAGCAAGGCAACATGCCAAGATTCAGGAAGAGGCCACACGCACCTTAAACTAGTTTTGACAGAATAATTCAAGCGTTTTCCTTGCGTCAATTTTACGCGGCTAGTTTTATACTTAATGATAATTGAAGGTCTCCAAATCTGAGGAAGGACATTATTGCCATAGAGGGAGTGCAGAGACGGTTCACCAGACTGATTCCTGGGATGTCAGGACTGTCTTATGAAGAAAGACTGGATAGACTTGGTTTATACTCTCTAGAATTTAGAAGATTGAGAGGGGATCTTATAGAAACTTACAAAATTCTTAAGGGGTTGGACAGGCTAGATGCAGGAAGATTTGTTCCCGATGTTAGGGAAGTCCAGGACAAGTTGTCACAGCTTAAGGATAAAGGGGAAATCCTTTAAAACCAAGATGAGAAGAACTTTTTTCACGCAGAGAGTGGTGAATCTCTGGAACTCTCTGCCACAGAGGGTAGTTGAGGCCAGTTCATTGGCTATATTTAAGAGGGAGTTAGATGTGGCCCTTGTGGCTAAGGGGATCAGGGGGTATGGAGAGAAGGCAGGTACGGGATACTGAGTTGGATGATCAGCCATGATCATATTGAATGGCGGTGCAGGCTCGAAGGGCCGAATGGCCTACTCCTGCACCTAATTTCTATGTTTCTATGTTTCTAAGTATAAGAGATTACCTCAGCCGCAGGGAGCGTCAGGTCTAATTCTCAGTCTAAGGGATCACTGATTCAAGTTTCACCGCACGCTATGGAAGGCAGTCCTGCTAAAGTCTTTGTACAAAATCATCATTTCATGATCCTCGACCTGGCTTTGAGCAGATTAAAATGTATAAAATCACCAGGGGAATAGATTAGGCAAAAGACTCTGCATTCAGCCGGAGTAGCTGAAACAAGAACCGAGGCCACACGTAACGTTTGAGGTGAGGGGGGAAAGATTGAATAGGAACCCGAGGGGTGATCCCTTTCACACAGAGAGTGGTGGGTTTGTGGAACGAGCTTCCACAGGAGGTAGTTGCCACAGGGACTATAATAATATTTAAAATACACTTAGACTGGTTGACCAATTCAACTGGGACTTGAAAATGGAGCCAAATTTGGCGACCCTTGATAATGTCTGAGTGTAATATTTCTATACACTTGTACTGTGCCTAAAGGGCTTGTCCCACTTACATGATTTTTTTCGGCAACTTGCCGGCACCCGTCATAGCCGCAGCAGGTGGCCGTAAATGTTCAAAATGTTGAAAATCCAGCGGCGACCAGGACACGGTGCGACTCTTGGAGCAGGAGGTGCGTGATTACATGGTGCCGGTGGTGGAGGGGGAACTCCCCCTGACCTGACCTGACCATAGTGTGTGTAGGATAGTGTTAATGTGCGGGGATCGCTGGTCGGTCCGGACTCGGTGGGCCGAAGGGCCTGTTTCCACGCTGTATCTCTAAACTAAAGGGCCTGACCCACTGTGCGAGATAATTCAAGAGTTCTCCCGAGTTTCCCCTGATTCGAACCCGGAGAATTATGGTAATGGCCGCTCGTCGGTACACGGTACTCGGGACTCGATGTTGAAAAATCTTCACGAGTCTTCACGAGTACCTGCCGTTAGCGTTACGAGCCGCTAAGAGACGTCCCGAGCTCCGACGTACCCGCTACGTACATTCCACGTACTTACCATGAGTTAGATTTTTTTTTTAAAACTCGGGAGAGCTCTCGAATTACCTCGTACAGTGGGACAGCCCCTTAAACTAGACTAAACATTAGACCAATTCCCAAGCACAACCCTGTACCAATCATCGGGTCAGTGGAGGTGGAATCTTAGTCACGGACGGATGGATCAAGTGATTGCTGCCTGAACCTTCTGAGACCATCATCACCAACAGCAACACTAACCTGGAACAACCTCCAATCTGCCTTAGACTGACACAAAACGCTGGAGTAACTCAACGGGACAGGTGGCCATACTCGCTGGACCAGAAGGACCAGTCTGGACCTCATTAACACCAACCCAATAGTGAAAGGCCTGGATAGAGTGGATGTGCAGAGGATGATTCCACTAGTGGGAGAGTCTAGGACCAGAGGTCACAGCCTCAGAATAAACGGACATTACCTTTTGGAAGGAGATGAGGAGGAATTTCTTTAGTCAGAGGGTGGTACAGTACTACACAAGCACTGCCCAGTCCATCATCGGCTCTGACCTCCCTTCCATCGAGGGGATCTATCGCAGTCGCTGCCTCAAAAAGGCTGGCAGCATCATCAAGGACCCACACCATCCTGGCCACACACTTAACTCCCCGCTACCTTCAGGTAGAAGGTACAGGAGCCTGAAGACTGCAACGACCAGGTTCAGGAATAGCTACTTCCCCACAGCCATCAGGCTATTAAACATTAAACAGTAGACAATAGACAATAGGTGCAGGAGGAGGCCATTCGGCCCTTCGAGCCAGCACCGCCATTCACTGTGATGATGGCTGATCATCCCCAATCAGTACCCCGTTCCTGCCTTCTCCCCATATCCCCTGACACCGCTGTTTTTAAGAGCCCTATCTAGCTCTCACTTGAAAACATCCAGCGAACCTGCCTCCACCGCCCTCCGAGGCAGAGAATTCCACAGACTCACCACTCTCTGAGAGAAAAAGTGTTTCCTCGTCTCCGTTCTAAATGGATTCTATTAAACGTTCTATTAAACTGGGCTCGGACAAAACTCTGAACATTAATAGCAAATAATCTGTTTATTAACACTTTATCAGTTTATTTATTCATGTGTGTATATATTTATACAATGGTATATGGACACACTGATCTGTTCTGTATTCATGCCTACTATGTTCTGTTGTGCTGAAGCAAAGCAAGAATTTCACTGTCCTATCAGGGACACATGACAATAAACTCTCTTGAACTCTTGGTGAATCTGTGGAGTTCTTTGCCACAGAACGATGTGGAGGCTGTCAAGGATATATTTAAGGCAGAGATAGATAGATTATTGATTAGTACGGGTGTCATATATGGGGAGGAGGCTGGAGAATGGGGTTGAGAGGGAAAGATAGATCAACCATGATTGAATGGCGGAGTAGACTCAATGGGCCGAATGGCCTAATTCTGCTCCTCGAACTTACAAAATGAATTTCTGATAACCACAATTTTCTGCCTGAATCTTTCAATATTATATTAGCTCAACCTCATCTTGCATTGCAACCTCCCACAGTGTGTGTGTGTGTGTGTGTGTGTTTTACTGTTTAGACTGCTGTCACTCAAATCCAAGTGCAGGTTTCTGTGGAGCCATTATGCACAAAGACAGCAGCTAAGAGTTAGACATAAACAGAGAGCACTTTACATATCAAAACTAAGGACTGCAGAGGAGGTTATTTTAAACCACTTTGCATTTACATGCTACAAGTGAAATTAAACAACAAATCATTTGATGTAGGAATTTTTTTTGAGCTGTGAAGTTGTAATCGACCCTGGTTAAATCAGCAGTATTGCATCTGCTAAATCAATTGGCATTGTGTGCAGCTGATGTAACAAGATTGTCAACACATGCCTTTTGCTCAGATTTGTGTTTGGTTATGATAATATGGAAAAGAGCTGACACACCGGCTTTTTATAACATTTAAACCAGCTTTCAAACAGAGAATGGAGAGGCAAGGAACTGCAGGCGTGGGACCGTGAGCAAAACACAAAGTGCTGGAGGAACCCGGCGGGCCAGGCAGCAGCTGTGGGAGAGAGTGGACGGGCAGCGTTTTGGGACTTCGGTTCATGAGCAGAATTAGGCCATTCGGCCCATCAAACCTACTCCGCCATTCAGTCATGGCTGATCTATCTCTCCCTCCTAACCCCATCTCATGCCTTCTCCCCATAACCCCTGACACCTGCACTAATCAAGAATCTATCTATCTCTGCCTTAAAAATATCCACTGACTTGTGGCCTCCACCGTCTTGAATTCCACAGATTCACCACCCTCTTGACTGAAGACATTCAATAGACAATAGACAATAGGTGCAGGGGTAGGCCATTCGGCCCTTCAAGCCAGCACTGCCATTCAATGTGATCATGGCTGATCATCCCCAATCAGTACCCCGTTCCTGCCTACTCACCATATCCCCTGACTCTGCTATCTTTAAGAGCCCTATCTGGCTCTCTCTTGAAAGCATCCAGAGAACCTGCCTCCACCGCCCTCTGAGGCAGAGAATTCCACAGACTCACAACTCTCTGTGAGAAAAAGTGTTTCCTCGTCTCCGTTCTAAATGGCTTACTCCTTATTCTTAAACTGTGTGGCCCCTGGTTCTGGACTCCCCCAACATCGGGAACATGTTTCCTGCCTCTGGTGTGTCCAAACCCTTAACAATGTTATATGTTTCAATGAGACTTCCTCTCATCCTTCTAAACTCCAGAGTGTACAAGCCCAGCTGCTCCATTCTCTCAGCATATGACAGTCCCGCCATCCCGGGAATTAACCTTGTAAACCTACGCTTCACTCCCTCAATAGCAAGAATGTCCTTCCTCAAATTAGGGGGCCAAAACTGCACACAATACTCCAGGTACCTAATAAGTACTTTAAAAAAAAGGGCAGCACAGAGGTGCAGTGGTAACGTTGTTGCCTTACAGCGCCAGACACCCTCGTGCTGCCTCTGCGGAGCTTGCACGCTCTCCCCGTGACCACATGCTTTTTTTCTGGGTGAGTTCGTTTTTTTATTTTTAAAGATACGGCTCAGAAACAGGCCCATCGACCCACCGAGTCCGGGCTGACCAACAATCCCCGCACACGAGCTCTATCCAACACACACACACTAGCCACAATTTACAATTATATCCAGCCAGTGTGGAGTGTGGGAGGAAACCCACCCGGGTGCTCTGGTTTCCTCCCACACTCCAAAGACAAACTCGTGGGCTTCTAGGTTAAGCAGCTTCTGTCAATTGTCCCTAGTGTGTGGGGGGATTGGCTGGTGGACGTGGACTCGGTGGGCCCAAGGGCCTGTTTCTGTGCTGTATCTTTAAACTAAACTAAAGTAATGGCCCCTTTCCAATGGCATGGAATTGGCAGGAACGGGGTACTGATTGGGGATGATCAGCCATGATCACACTGAATGACGGTGCTGGCTCGAAGGGCCGAATGGCCTCCTCCTGCACCTATTGTTCTATTGCCTATTCCACCTTCTCTCTCCACACAATTTATCTCCCGGGGTTTTGATCCCATCAAAATTCACGCTTTGTCATTTAGAAGGTGATTTCATGGATCTAAAATGTAATGGATGAGATACAACGATAAAACAAGTCTGATTTGTTAATTTTGTACAAAAGCATGACATGCTCTGGTGGATTTATTTCACAATTTAATACAGTTTATCTGCGGAATAATGTGCGAGGTGGAGCGATTACAAGATGTAACCAAATCAAAGAGCTACGGTGGTTGAACTTCATGAAGCATGAGAGCAAAGCTGGAACAGATGCTAATTGTCTTTACATAAGATCATTCTATACAAATCATTCCCAGCCTCCCAGGAAACCTTGTGCCTTAACAATGTGGCCACTGTTGCTGCCTGGAACTGCAGAGTTTCTTTCATAGATTCACAGAGTGATACAGCATGGAAACAGGCCCTTCGGCCCAACTTGCCCACACCGGCCAACATGCCCCATCAACACTGGTCCCACCCCGACCAACATGCCCCATCTACACTAGTCCCACCCCGACCAACATGCCCCATCAACACTAGTCCCACCCCGACCAACATGCCCCATCAACACTAGTCCCACCCCGACCAACATGCCCCATCTACACTAGTCCCACCCCGACCAATATGCCCCATCTACACTAGTCCCACCCGACCAACATGCCCCATCTACACTAGTCCCACCCCGACCAACATGCCCCAGCTACACTAGTCCCACCCCGAACAACATGCCCCATCTACACTAGTCCCACCCCGACCAACATGCCCCATCTACACTAGTCCCACCCCGACCAACATGCCCCATCTACACTAGTCCCACCCCGACCAACATGCCCCATCTACACTAGTCCCACCCCGACCAACTTGCCCCATCTACACTAGTCCCACCCCAACCAACATGCCCCATCTACACTAGTCCCCCCCCGACCAACATGCCCCATCTACACTAGTCCCACCCCGAACAACATGCCCCATCTACACTAGTCCCACCCCGACCAACATGCCCCCCCGACCATCATACCCCATCTACACTAGTCCCACCCCGACCAACATGCCCCATCTACACTAGTCCCACCCCAACCAACATGCCCCATCTACACTAGTCCCACCCCGACCAACATGCCCCATCTACACTAGTCCCACCCCGAACAACATGCCCCATCTACACTAGTCCCACCCCGACCAACATGTCCCATCTACACTAGTCCCACCCCGACCAACATGCCCCATCTACACTAGTCCCACCCCAACCAACATGCCTCACCAACACTAGTCACAGAGTGATACAGCGTGGAAACAGCATCTATGGAGCGAAGGAAATAGGCAACGTTTCTCCAGCAATTTTGTCTACCTCCGGCCAACAATGTCCCAGCTACACTAGTCCCACCTGCCTGCATTTGTCCCATATCTCTCCAAACCTGTCCTATCTGTGTACCTGTCTAAACGTTGGGATAGTCCCAGCCTCAACTACCTCCTCTGGCAGCTTGTTCCATACACCCATGATACACAAAATGCTGGAGTAACAGTGGGACAGGCAGCATCTCTGGCGGGAGGGAATGGGTCTGAAGTCTGAAGAAGGGTCTCGACCTGAAACGTCGACCTTTCCTTCTCTCCAGAGATGCTGCCTGTCCCGCTGAGTTACTCCAGCATATTGTGTCTATCTTCGGTGTAAACCAACATCTGCAGTTCCTTCCTGCACATTGCATACACCCTCATGCCTACAGAATGTGCTCTGGTCCTTGATTGCCCCACTCTGGGCAAGAGACGCTGAGTGTTGCCCCATCTATTCCCCACATGGCTCCTCGTCAGGGGGCAGCAAGTCTGTGCCCAGCTCGGGCAACATTGCTTGCTCTATAGTGGTGCTCCACCACTCAGTCCAGTTGCAGTGGTCAGCCTCAGTGTCCAGAGTAACCCAGCCTCAGTGTCCAGGCTGATGCAGCAGCAGCCGCAGTGGGTGGCCAGTCTGATGTTATGTTCAGAGATGCAGCTCTGAATACTTTAGAGGGCGGCGAATCTGTGGAATTCTTTGCCACAGACGGCTGTGGAGGCCACAGGTCAGTGGATATTTAGGTAGATAGATTCTTGATTAGTACAGGAAAGGAATGGAGGGTTATGGTCTGAGTGCAGGTTGATGGGACTAGGGGAGAGTAAGTGTTCGGCACGGACTAGAAGGGCCGAATGGCCTGTTTCCATGCTGTAGTTGCTATATGGTTATATGGATATATGGTTATGGGGAGAAGGCAGGAGAATGGGGTTAGGAGGGAGAGATAGATCAGCCGTGATTGAACGGCGGAGTAGACTTGATGGGCCGAATGGCCTAATTCTGCTCCTATCACTTATGATTTTATGATCTTATTAATCAGGCCCTTCGGCCCACCGAGTCCGTGTTCTGTGCTATCCCACTTTCTCATCCACTCCCTACACACACGAGGGGGCAATTTACAGAGGGGCCGATTAACCTAAAAACCCGCACGTCTTTAGGATGTGGGAGGAAACCGGAGCACCCGGAGAAAACCCACGCGGGTCACGGGGAGAACGTGCAAACTCCGTACAGACAGTGCCCGTAGTCGGGATCGAACCCGGGACTCTGACCCAGAGAAACACAGAGTGCTGGAGTGCTGGAGTAACTCAGCGGGTGCAGCAGCATCTGTGGAGAACATGGATAGGTGACGTTTCACAGTGAGAGTGCTGGAGTCAACATCTGTGGAGCGGGTGCAGCAGCATCTATGGAGCTATGGAAGGAAATAGGCAACGTTTCGGGCCGAAACCCTTCCGGGTTTCGGCCCGAAACGTTGCCTATTTCCAGAAGGGTTTCGGCCCGAAACGTTGCCTATTTCCTTAGCTCCATAGATGCTGCTGCACCATAACTCAGTGGGTCAGGCAGCATCTGTGGAGAACATGGATAGGTGACGTTTCACAGAGTGCTGGAGTAACTCAGCGGGTCAGGCAGCATCTGTGGAGAACATGGATAGATGACATTCCAGGTCAGGGCGCTTGTTGGGAATGGGATCACTGATGTCCATTCTCTGCCCTACACACCCCATACTGATCTTCCGTCAGGCTTGAAAGACCCATCAAACATGAAGCTGGAAGGTTAGAGAACAAAATCCAGCAGGGTTCTAAAAGCGGATAATCTTATACATGATTGGCCACAGATGAAAAAGAAAGTCTGCGAGATTTATAGTTTCATCAGTTGTAATGGTTGCAAGCGGAGTTCTCAATTGAGAGAGCTGGAGGGCAGCACGCAAACACACAATAAATCACTGGCAGACACCAGGCACAGCTATTTAGAATGCCACGCTGTTTTCCACAATAAGATGTGTATTCACAACATCAGTCTGATTGGAACCAGGGTAATGATTTATAACAGATTAGAAAGCGTGAGACCAGAGCGAAACAAATACATCCACCGTTCACCGAGATTCGCTTTACATCTCAATTGCTGTATCCTGTGGCCAGGATGTACACAAAGTCACACACCAGGAAACAACTCAATCAGTCCGTCACCGATCCATGTTCTCCACAGATGCTGCCTGACCCGCTGAGTTATGGTGCAGCAGCATCTATGGAGCTAAGGAAATAGGCAACGATTCGGGCCGAAACCCTTCTGGAAATATGCAACGCTGCCTATTTCCTTAGCTCCATAGACGCTGCTGCACCCGCTGAGTTTCTCCAGCTTGTTTATGTACCTTGGGGATATGTGTGGACTGTCCGCCATGTTCAGCGATCGCAAAGGAGAGACTGATTATCCAGCACTCTGTGAAATGTCACCTATCCATGTTCTCCACAGATGCTGCCTGACCCGCTGAGTTATGGTGCAGCAGCATCTATGGAGCAAAGGAAATAGGCAACGTTTCGGGCCGAAATCCTTCTGGAAATAGGCAACGTTTCGGGCCGAAACCCGTCTGGAAATAGGCAACGTTTCGGGCCGAAACCCGGAAGGGTTTCGGCCCGAAACTTTGCCTATTTCCTTAGCTCCATAGATGCTGCTGCACCCGCTGAGTTACTCCAGCACTCTGTAAAACGTCACCTATCCATGTCCTCCACAGATGCTGCCTGACCCGCAACGTTTCAGGTAAGGCCCCTTCTTCAGGCTGATTGTAGGATGGGGGAGAAAGCTGGAAAAGAGAGGTGGGGGCGAGGCAAAACCTGGCAAGTGATGGGTGGATACAGGCTGATATGCAGATGGGTGGAGTAATATGCACTCACGGGAGGTTGGTCTTGGAGGGGAGGGAAGCTCCCCAAACTGCGGAGCATCCCGGACAATACAGCTCACACCCCCTCCATGACACACCTGGTCAACCTGAGGAGCACCTTCAGCAACAGACTGGTCCCACCAAGATGCAGCACAGAACACCACAGGAGATCCTTCCTCCCTGTGGCTATCAAACTGTACAACTTCTATCGTGGGCAGTGGCGTAGCGTGGGGGGGGGGGGGGGCCAGTGGGGCGGTTGCCCCGGGCGCTAAATTTTTAGGGGCGCAAAAAAATTGTTGGATACATTTTTAAAATAAAATTAAGAGGCCCGGGGAGCCGTTGGAGCGAGGAGGAGTTACCTGGAGCTGTGAGTATAAAAACAGCGCGGGGCCAGGCCGCCGCTGCCGCTGCCACCGCCCCAGCCGCTGCCGCCGCCATCCCATCTCTGATGACGGGCGGCCGCTGTTGCTGTCCCAGCTCCGAAGCCGCCATTAGGCCTCGGCGGAGATGGGGGATATGACAAAAGAAGTCGCATCCCCCAAAGGAAGAGACCAAAAATGTGTTCCTTCCCCTTCTCCTCCCCTTCTCCTCCCCTTCTCCTCCCCTTCTCCTCCCCTTAAGAGACCAAAAACCTCCCCTGTTTTTTTCCCCTTCTTCTCCCCTTCTTCTCCCCCTTCTCCCCTTCTTCTCCCCCCTTCTTCCCCCCCCCCCCCCGCTAATGAGGAGGCGCAAAACTTGAAACTGCCCCGGGCGCTCAAAACCCACCCTACACCACTGGTCGTGGGGTAGACTGAGACTGAGACTGAGACTGAGACTGAGACTGAGACTGAGACTGAGACTGACTCCCCCCCCCAAGCCTGTCCCACTTGGCTGTCATTTACAGGACAGGCCGGTAGTGACACAGCCGTCTGGAGCGCGTGACGTCATTTGAAGATAGACACAAAATGCTGGAGTAACTCAGCGGGACCGGCAGCATCTCTGGAGAGAAGGAATGGGTGATGTTTTCGGGTCGAGACTTCGGTCTGAAAAAGGGTCTCGACCCGAAACGTCACCCGAGGCAAAAGAACGAAAGGTGCGAAAAGAACAATTCAAGGCCAGCAAAGGCGGAGCTCACAATGGTCTATTGTTGGCTGTGGGGATGGTGATAACGAGGGCGGTGCGGACAGTGAAACTCAGCAGGACAACAGTGAAACTAGTAGAATGACCAGTGTGGGGGGGAGCGACGGGGAGAGAGGAAACGCCAGGGTCGCTTAAAATTAGAATTTACAATTGGCATGTGAGGAGATCTTCAGCTGTGTGTGTTGCCTGCTGAAGACGCCAGCACCTGTGATTTATTGTGCATCTCATGGCAAGGTTACCGATGCAATACAGATCAAACCTTTCATAATTCATAAGGCTGTAAAAGTCTGCAACCCCGGGGAGATGATAGTGCGACTGTTTGCGGGAATCGCAGCGTTGTTAATGATTACAGAGCAACAGGTTTACAAGTTCCAGGTGCGACAGAGGTTTACCTGCATCTCTTCCAACCTCATCTATTGCATCCGCTGCTCTAGATGTCAGCAGATCTATATCGGTGAGACCAAGCGGAGGTTGGGCGATCGTTTCGCCGAAGGCTCCTCCGCTCGGTCCGCAATAACTGAAGCTGACCTCTGTCTCCGGTGGCTGGTGCACTTCAACTCCGCTGCTCCCACTCCGTCTACCGACCTGCATCACAGTCCTGGTATGGCCATGCTCTGTCTACAGCGAAGGCATTGCACCGGGTGGTGAAAACTGCCCAACGCATCATATTCCACGCTCCCCTTGGGGAGTCTGTCCAAAGCAAGCGCTGTGAACATCGAGGGCGCTCAGCTCCCAAGGACTGCTCTAGTCCAACCATGGACTGTTTACCTTCCTACCATCCGGGAGGCGCTACAGGTCTCTCCGTTGCCGAACCAGCAGGTCCAGCTTCTTTCGGGGCTGTCACTCTATCTCCAACAACGTACCTCGGTGACTGCCATCACCCACCCCCTCCCCCCGGATCAGTCTGAATTATTTTTTCGGCCCGAAACGTTGCCTATGTCGCTCTTCGCTCCATACTAAATGCTGCGTTGTCCCGCTGACTGTACACTTCTCCAGCTTTTCTGTGTGAAACCTTCGATCTGTCTTCTCCCGTGACCTGCATCTGCGCTCCGGTTCCCCTCTTAAACGTGTTGGGTTTACAAGTTCCTTGGTCAACATCGTCAACTATGTGGGGAGGCGCAGCGGGTAGAGCTGCTGCCTCAACAACGCCAGAGACCGAAGGGTTCCTGGATCAAGGAAAGGATGTTGCGCATTGTTTGTACCTTCTCCCCGTGACACTGGGTCGTAATTTTTAATATTCCGGGCTCATCTAAAAAACTCAATCTCCGACACTCCAAAGACGTGCCATTTTGTTGGGTCAATTGGCTTTGGCGAAGATTGTAAATTGCCCCCTGGTGGGCGTAGGATGGTGTTAGTGTACGGGGAGAGCGCTGTTCGGCAGGGACGCGGTGGGCCGAAGGGCCTGGACACAAGGAAAGGATGTTGCCATTAGTGGGACAGTCTAGGACCAGAGGACATAGGTCACGGGACACATGGGTCGTAATTAAATAACAGATAATATTACAGCACCTCATCTAAAAAACTCAATCTCCCCAGCATTCATTTGAACAACCATTTTCTCTCCACATCTTCCTCCTAGTATCAGGAGTGTTAGGAAAACCCCTGTCACCAAGAAATAAGAGGGGTCAGGCAGCATCTGTGGAGAAATGGACACAGAGTGCTGGAGTAACTCAGCGGGTCAGGCAGCATCTGTGGAGAACATGGATAGGTGACGTTTCACAGAGTGCTGGAGTAACTCAGCGGGTCAGGCAGCATCTGTGGAGAACATGGATAGGTGACGTTTCACAGAGTGCTGGAGTAACTCAGCGGGTCAGGCAGCATCTGTGGAGAACGTGGATAGGCAATGCTTCAGGAAGGGTCCCAACTGCAACGTCACCTATCCACGTTCTCCACAGATGCTGCCTGACCCGCTGAGCTAGTTTAGCTTAATTAATTCTTATTGTACCGAGGTACAGTGAAAAGCTTTTGTTGCGCGCTAACCAGTCAGCGGAAAGACAATACATGATTACAATCGAGCCGTTTACAGTGTACAGATACATGATAAGGGAATAACGTTTAGTGCAAGGTAAAGTCAGCAAAGTCCGATCAAGGATAGTCCGGGCGCTCCGGTTTCCTCCCACATTCCAAACACGTGCAGGTTTGTAGGTTAATTGGCTTCGGTAAAATTGTAAATGGTCTCTAGTGTGTGTGTGTGTGTGTGTGTGTGTGTAGGATAGTGTTAGTGTGCGGGGATCGCTGGTCGGTACGGACTCGGTGGGCCGAAGGGCCTGTTTTTGTGCTAAACTAAAGTAAATGTATAGGGTGATTGATGACGAGTGTTGAAGTGCTGCTTTAGCCTGAATGATGATGAGATTGATGTCCGAGCTGCACTCACCCCAGTAACTGGGGCATACTTTATCACACCTCTCACTTGAGCCTTGCATTCTGTGCCTATGGAACTCTCTGCCACAGACGGCTGTGGAGGCCACAAGTCAGTGGATGTATTTAAGGCAGAAACATAGAAACATAGAAATTAGGTGCAGGAGTAGGCCATTCGGCCCTTCGAGCCTGCACCGCCATTCAATATGATCATGGCTGATCATCCAACTCAGTATCCCATCCCTGCCTTCTCTCCATACCCCCTGATCCCCTTGGCCACAAGGGCCACATCTAACTCCCTCTTAAATATAGCCAATGAACTGGCCTCGACTACCCTCTGTGGCAGAGAGTTCCAGAGATTCACCACTCTCTGTGTGAAAAAAGTTCTCCTCATCTCGGTTTTAAAGGATTTCCCCCTTATCCTTAAGCTGTGACCCCTTGTCCTGGACTTCCCCAACATCAGGAACAATCTTCCTGCATCTAGCCTGTCCAACCCCTTAAGAATTTTGTAAGTAGAGATAGATAGATTCTTGATTAGTGCGGGTGTCAGAGGTTATGGGGAGAAGGCAGGAGAATATTTGAGGAAGGACATCCTTGTGGTTGAGGCAGTGCAGAGTAGGTTCACGAGATTGATCCCTGGGATGGCGGGACTGTCGTATGAGGAAAGATTGAAAAGACTAGGCTTGTATTCACTGGAGTTTAGAAGGATGAGGGGGGAATCTTATTGAAACATATAAAATTATAAAAGGACTGGACAAGCTAGATGCAGGAAAAACGTTCCCAATGTTGGGTGAGTCCAGAACCAGGGGCCACAGTTTTAGAATAAAGGGGAGGTCATTTAAGACTGAGGTGAGAAAAAACTTTTTCATCCAGAGAGTTGTGAATATGTGGAATTCCCTGCCACAGAGGGCAGTGGAGGCCAAGTCACTGGATGGATTTAAGAGAGAGTTAGATAGAGCTCTAGGGGCTAGTGGAGTCAAGGGATATGGGGAGAAGGCAGGCACGGGTTATTGATAGGGGACGATCAGCCATGATCACAATGAATGGCGGTGCTGGCTGGAAGGGCCGAATGGCCTCCTCCTGCACCTATTTTCTATGTTTCTATGTGTCGAATGGGGTTAGGAGGGGGAGATAGATCAGCCATGATTGAATGTCAGAATGGCCTAATTCTGCTGCTATCACTTATGACCTGATGAACTTATACAGCTGGAGGAGAGATGGGTAGAGAGGCTGCCCGCTTTGGCCGGTCTGCCCTTGTGGCTATTGCCCCAGGCACTGTATTCCTTGTATACAGGGATGGAAGGAGCAGAGATCTATCACCAAAGCAGATAGTGTGGACGTGACAACATCAGAACGGAGCAATGGAACCTTTAATAGAAGGTAGACACAAAAAGCTGGAGTAACTCAGCGGGTGAGGCAGCATCTCTGGAGAGAAGGAATGGGTGATGTTTCGGGTTGAGACCCGGAAGCATCTATGGAGCGAAGGAATAGGTGACGTTTCGGGTCGAGACCCTTCCGGGTCTCGACCCGAAACGTCACCTATTCCTTCGCTCCATAGATGCTGCCTCACCCACTGAGTGCAGTGGAGAGATAAGTTTATTTGGCCTTCCATCACAGCAATGTGATGGATGTTTATGTAAATTGTGTTGTGTCTTGGGTCTATTTGTTTGTAATGTATGGCTGCAGAAACGGCATTTCGTTTGGACCTCAAGGGGTCCAAATGACAATTAAATGTATCTTGTATCTTGTATCTTGTAGTTTCGCCAGCATTTTTGTCTATACTGGAAATGAAGTCAAAGGTGAAGCGAGATGAAGGTGGACACAAAGGGCCGGAGTAACTCAGCGGGACAGGCAGCATCTCTGGAGAGAAGGAACGGGTGACGTTTCGGGTCGAGACCCTTCTTCAGAGTCGGCACGGACTCGGTGGGTGGAAGGAGCTGTTTCTGTGCTGAATCTCTAAACGAAGCTAATACTCAGCTTCCATCCATGTTGCTTCCATCTCTGCATGCAAGGAATACACTGAGCGCTGGTGCAGCGGTAGAGTTGCTGCCTCACAGCGCCACAGAGTCCGCTAGCTAGCTTTAGTTTATTGTCACGTGTAGCGAGGTACGTGACTGAATAGACTTGATGGGCCGAGTGGCCTAATTCTGCTACTAAAACATGAACTTTGGTTCTTGAGTCTTCTGCCCTGAAGGCACTGGGAAAGATGGGACCACCCAGGACTCTGGCACTGTCTGGCAGCAGCTCTACCCGCTGCACCACCGTGACACCCGCAGTGGTCAATAAAGTATTTGTTGCCATTATCCCTCTCCTCAACTTTGGGAGGAAGTGGTGGAGTGTCTGTGAATGCATCAAAGTGCTGGCCCTGGGGCATCTCCCAGAGATATGCTCACCCTGGAAGTCAGGGCCACAGAGAGAGAGAGAATTGCAAGATCATGGAGAAACAGATCGGGTAAATGCTCCGTTGTGATGCAGTCTTGGTCCCCTAATTTGAGGAAGGACATTCTTGCTATTGAGGGAGCCCAGCGTAGGTTTACAAGGTTAATTCCCGGGATGGCGGGACTGTCATATGCTGAGAGAATGGAGCCGCTGGGCTTGTACACTCTGGAGTTTAGAAGGATGAGAGGGCATCTCATTGAAACATATAAGATTGTTAAGGGTTTGGACACGCTAGAGGCAGGAAACATGTTCCCGATGTTGGGGGAGTCCAGAACTAGGGGCCACACACAGTTTAAGAATAAGGAATAAGCCATTTAGAACGGAGACGAGGAAACACTTTTTCTCACAGAGAGTGGTGAATCTGTGGAATTCTCTGCCTCAGAGGGCGGTGGAGGCAGGTTCTCTGGATGCTTTCAAGAGAGAGCTAGATAGTGCTCTTAAAAAATAGTGGAGTCAGGGGATATGGGGAGAAGGCAGGAACGGGGTACTGATTGGGGATGATCAGCCATGATCACATTGAATGGTGGTGCTGGCTCGAAGGGCCGAATGGCCTCCTCCTGCGCCTGTTGTCTATTGTCTATTTTACCCAGGTTCAAGGCGACGGGGGATTTAATAGGAACCCAATATTTTTACACAAAGGGTGGTAGGTATATAGAACCTGGAGGAAGTAGACACAAAATGCTGGAGTAACTCAGTGGGACAGACAACATCTCTGGAGAGAAAGAATAAGTGACGTTTTGGGTTGAGACCCTTCTGCAGACTCGACCTGAAACATCACCCATTGCTTCTCTCCAGAGATGTTGTCTGAAGCGCTGAGTTACTCCAGCACATTGTGTCTATGTTTGGTATAAACCAGCATCTGCAGTTCCTTGTCTCTACATCAGTAAAACCCCTGTCCCCACGGTACGAGTTCATTCCAAGAGTTCTCCCGAGTTTGCCCTGATTCGAACTCGGAGATTTACGGTAATGGCCACTCGTCGGTACTCGGGGCTCTCGTGGACATTGTTCAACATGTTGAAAAATCTTCACAAGTCTTCCCGTGATTACCTGCCGTTAGCGAGTCTTCCCGAGTACCTGCCGTTAGTGCTAAGAGACGTCCCCGAGCTCCGACGTACCCGCTACGTTCATTCTCCGTGCTTACCACGGGTTTGATTTTTTTTAAACTCGGGAGAGTTCTTGGAATGAACTTGCACAGTGGGACAGGGGTTTAACTCAGTGGGACAGACAACATCTCTGGAGAGAAAGAATAGGTGACGTTTCGGGTCGAGACCCTTCTGCAGACTCAACCTGAAACATCACACACTGGAGAGGGCATGGAATGGATGGATTAAATGGCATAAAGTGAAATGGATTTAAGTAACATATGATGAGCGTTTGTCGGCACTGGGCCTGTACTCGCTGGAGTTTAGAAGGATGAGGGGGGGACCCCTCATTGAAACTTACAGAATAGTGAAAGGCCTGGATAGAGTGGATGGGGAGAGGATGTTTCCTCTAGTCGGAGAGTCACTGCCTCAATATAAAAGGACGTTCCTTTAGGAAGGAGATGAGGAGGAATTTCTTTAGTCAGAGGGTGGTGAATCTGTGGAATTCATTGCCACAGACGGCTGTGGAGGCCACAAGTCAGTGGATATTTTAAAGTCAGAGATAGATAGATTCTTGATCAGTGCGGGTGTCAGGGGCTATGGGGAGAAGGCAGGAGAATGGGGTTAGGAGGGAGAGATAGATCAGCCATGATTGAATGGCAGAGTAGACTTGATGGGCCGAATGGCCTAATGACTTGCTGCCCCTTCACCCTCTACCTGAACCCCCCCAACGTTTTGGTGAACCATTGAAAAACCTGGATCCATGTTGCTGGCTGGTGCTCAAAGCTTAATGAGGGCAGAGATGATGGAGGGTGATTTGTTATAAGCAGTGTAGCTGATGAATGCCTGCAGCCATCCTGTGGTGATTTGCAGTGCCTGGACCATGTTTATATTCTGCTCCTGTCCGATCCCCGTGCTGTTTCCAGCCACCGTCTCCTACTGGACAGCTCCATGCCCAGCCGTCTAGACTTGCTCCACCGTCTAGACTGCCTCGTGGCCAGCAATTCAGTTTGTTCTTTCCCATCCACGTACCTGTCCGGATGACTTATAAATGTTGCTATTTCACCTGCCTCAGCTTAGTTTAGACAATACACAATAGGTGCAGGAGTAGGCCATTCGGCCCTTCGAGCCAGCACCGCCATTCAATGTGATCACGGCTGATTATCCCCAATCAGTACCCCGTTCCTGCCTTCTCCACATATCCCCTGACTCCGCTATCTTTAAGAGCCCTATCTAGCTCTCTCTTGAAAGCATCCAGAGAACCGGCCTCCACCGCCCTCTGAGGCAGAGAATTCCACGGACTCACCACTCTCTGTGAGAAAAAGTGTTTCCTCGTCTCCGTTCTAAATGGCTTATTCCTTATTCTAAAACTGTGTGGCCCCTGGTTCTGGACTCCCCCAACATCGGGAACATGTTTCCTGCCTCTAGCGTGTCCAAACCCTTAACAATCTTATATGTTTCAATGAGATCACCTCTCATCCTTCTAAACTCCAAAGTGTACAAGCCCAGCTGCTCCATTCTCTTAGCATATGACAGTCCCGCCATCCCGGGAATTAACTTTAGTTTAGAGATACAGCGCAGAAACAGGCCCTTCGGCCCACCGAGTCCGCGCCGACCAGCGATACCCGCATGCTGGTGCAAGAGTCTAGGACAAGAGGGCGCAGATTCAGAATAAAAAGACGTACCTTTAGAAAGGAGATGAGGATTTTTTTAGTCAGAGGGTGGTGAATCTGTGAATATGTTGATGGCAGAGATAAATAGATTCTTGATTAGTACGTGTGTCAGGGGTTATGGGGAGAATGGGGTTGAGAGGGAGAGATAGATCAGCCATGACTGAATAGCGGAGTAGACTTGATGGGCCGAATGGCCTAATTCTGCTACTAGAACATGAACGTTGGTTCTTGAGTCTCCTACCCTGAAGGCACTGGGAAAGATGGGACCACACACTTGCCCCGCTCATCTCCCCAAATCATTGCCTCTCCCACTGTAAAGCCATGTCTGTGATGTGGCAGTGGACTTTCCCATTGACTCCATCTACACCTCACGCTGCCTCGGCAAGGCCACCATGGACCAGTCTCACCCCGGCCACTCCCTCTTCTCCCCTCTCCCATCACGCAAAACATACAGAAGTGTGAAAACGCACACCTCCAGATTCAGGGGCAGTTTCTTCCCGGCTGTTATCAGGCAACTGAACCATCCAACCACAACCAGAGAGCGGTCCTGAACTACTATCTACCTCATTGGAGACCCTTGTACCTCGTGCCCGATGGGAGAGGGGAGAAGAGGGAGTGGCCGGGGATGAGACTGGTCCTTGATGATGCTGCTGTCCTTGCTGGTGTAGATGGAGTTGACAGAAGGGAGGTTGGTTTGTGTCTACCCTCACGTTCTACGAACAAAAACATCGCTCATGGGAGATAATGCACCGGGCTTTAAAAAAAAATGGACTTGCATCTTACTGCAGATCAATTTTTAAAACTTGTACACAAGACCGATCTCCAAGTGCCCTCCAGGGATCTTCACAGGTAATGAAATGAAAATAGTTGAAGGAAGTTTCGGTGACAGTGGTGTGGCAATGACAAGTGAATCAATTCCCGTCCTACTCTGTGGAACTGACAGCCTCTGATCACAGGAGTGATTAAATGTATTAATTAGCTCCGGTGTCTTGTGCCAAAAGCCATTTCCCTGTGAACTCGGGGATATGTAATTGATAATGGCCATTTGCTACCTGCCCCTGATGGTGATCGATGGGATCTCGTTCACGTTCAACCCCCTTAAGCCAACAGTTTAATTCAACTGGAACTGCGAGTTGATGCAGTGGGGACAGTTTCATCAAATTACCCTGGCAATGTCGCTGCCCCACCATCATCATCAAACGCCCACCCCACCCTGGCCACACGCATGCACGCATGCACGCACGCACGCACGCTCGCAGCTCACCGCTGCCACCGGGGAGACGCTACAGGAGTCTGGAAACTGTAACGTCCCAGGTTCAGGAACAGTTCCTTCCAACAACCACATACGTTCATGTGATAGGAGAAGAATTAGGCCATTCGGCCCATCAGGTCTACTCTGCCATTCAATCATGGCTGATCTATCTCTCCCTCCTAACCCCATCCTCCTGCCTTCTCCCCACAACCCCTGACACCCGTACTGATCAAGAATCTATCTATCTATGACTTTAAAATATCCACTGATTTGTCTCCACAGCCAAAGAATTCCAGACGGCTGTGGGCAGGTTGGGCTGAAGGGCCTGTTTCCGTGCTGGATGACTCTGCCATTCGGGCGGGATAGTGTGGTTGGGATTTTACAATTTCTGTGACTCCACAGTGAGCAGTTTGGAGTTTTGAACAATATCCATACACTTTAGAAACACTGGAGTTGTGGCAGGAGAGCCAATGGCATGTTGGCCTTTATAACACGAGGATTCGAATATAGGAGCAAAGAGGTCCTCCTGCAGTTGTACAGGGCCCTAGTGAGACCACACCTGGAGTATTGTGTGCGGTTTTGGTCCCCTAATTTGAGGAAGGACATTCTTGCTATTGAGGGAGTGCAGCGTAGGTTTACAAGGTTAATTCCCGGGATGGCGGGACTGTCATATGCTGAGAGAATGGAGCAGCTGGGCTTGTACACTCTGGAATTTAGAAGGATGAGAGGGTATCTCATTGAAACATATTAAGGGCTTGGACACACTAGAGGCAGGAAACATGTTCCCGATGTTGGGGGAGTCCAGAACCAGGGGCCACAGTTTAAGAATAAGGAGTAAGCCATTTAGAACGGAGACGAGGAAACACTTTTTCACACAGAGAGTGGTGAGTCTGTGGAATTCTCTGCCTCAGAGGGCGGTGGAGACAGGTTCTCTGGATGCTTTCAAGAGAGAGCTAGATAGGGCTCTTAAAGATAGCGGAGTCAGGGGATATGGGAAGAAGGCAGGAACGGGGTACTGATTGGGGATGATCAGCCATGATCACATTGAATGGCAGTGCTGGCTCGAAGGGCCGAATGGCCTACTCCTGCACCTATTGTCTATTGTGTATCGTCTATAAGCAAGGACCAACACAATATTGCCATGTGCATTGGTGAAACCAAACTGTGCAGTAGTAATCATCTAATGTTCCCCGATGTTGGGGAAGTCCAGAACAAGGGGTCACAGTTTAAGGATAAGGGGGAAATCTTTTAGGACCAAGATGAGAAAATCATTTTTTACACAGAGAGTGGTGAATCTGTGGAATTCTCTGCCACAGAAGGTAGTTGAGGCCATAGTTCATTGGCTATATTTAAGAGGGAGTTAGATGTGGCCCTTGTGGCTAAAGGGATCAGGGGGTATGGAGAGAAGGCAGGTACAGGATACTGAGTTGGATGATCAGCCATGATCATATTGAATGGCGGTGCAGGCTCGACGGGCCGAATAGCCTCCTCCTGCACCTATATTTCTTGTCACAGTCTTCCCTCTCCTCTTTCTCATCCACTTCACCTCCCAGTACTTTTCCACCGGTCCCTCCTTCTCCTCACCTGCCTGCCACTCCCCTCTCATCAGCCCAACTCTCCTCACCTGTTGCACTCAGTTGCCTCTGATCACCAATTAACCCAGTATATAGACTCTCCTCACCATTCACACAGTGCCAGATTGTTCTCAGCGTTCATGCAAGACTCTCCAGCGATTTCTCAACTGGCTTCGACTCTCCTTTCGTCTGTCCCTCGCTGGTTTGTTTGCATCGTGTGTTGGATCTCCTGGTTACCGGACCTTCCGCTACCCCGACTACGTCTCCTGCCCGCCCCTCTTCGGAACCCTCGCTCAATCCTGAGCCTCTGTGTGAGTACGGTGTACCCATTCCTGTGTTACTACTCTGTGTAACTATCGTAATAAGGTTCATTGCCAATTACACCTGCCTGATGCTGCGCTGCTGTTGGGTCCAAGCGATGCCCATTACATTTCTATGTTTCATTGTTTCTAAACCAGTGGATAATTGGTGCAAAGTAACATTCACTTAAATAGCTTAAATGCATGAAAACATGACATTTTTAACGGGCGGCGCTGAGACGACACGTACTGCGTTCTCTCGCCCTCTGCCGGCCTATTCATCACGTTAATGGGTGTCTGTTTCATCATTGCTGTTTAAATGCCGAGTGCAAGTGTGAAGAGATTTAGAATCAAACGTGATAAGATAACAACCCTGGAACATCATTTATTAGTTCACCACATTAGTCTAGTTCTCACCCACGGTAGCCAAAAACACTGGAGAAACTCAGCATCTATGGAGCGAAGGAATAGGTGACGTTTCGGGTCGAGACCCTTCCGAAGGTACAGGAGCCTGAAGACTGCAACAACCAGGTTCAGGAATAGCTACTTCCCCACAGCCATCAGGCTATTAAACTCAACTCAAACTCTTAACATTAATAGACCATTATCTGTTTATTTGCACTTTTATCAGTTTATTTATTCATGTGTGTATATATTTATATAATGGTATATGGACACACTGATCTGTTCTGTATTCATGCCTACTATGTTCTGTTGTGCTGAAGCAAAGCAAGAATTTCATTGTCCTATCAGGGGTCACACATGACAATAAACTCTCTTGGAATCTTGAAAGAAACCTTTTCCACAGAGAGCGCACACAGAGGGATTCTGGTCAGGGTGCCTGGAACTCGCTGCCAGAGGTGGGGGTGGAGGCAGATACGATAGTGGTGTTTAAGAGGCTTTTAGACATGCAGGGATATGGATCACAGGGCACGGACATTGTGGGCCGAAGGGCCTGTTCGTGTGCTGTACTGTTCCATGTTCTACACACTCCTGCCTCTTGATTGACTGTAGACTGGCTGCTGAGCCTCGATGCCCAAGGTGTGCCCAGCTTGGACTATTGACTGGCCCGTAATCACTCCCATAATCTGAGAGCTCTCCAACTAACAAGCAGTATTTGACATCATTTTTAATAAGATAATACACAAAACCCATCTGTTACGAATGAAGGGAGACAAGTGCTATCAATATTTTTTGACACTGCAGCTCTTTAACTGGTTGAGCCTGGGGATTTATATTCTGGCTCACTGCAGAATTATTATATTTAATTTTGCTGCAGGTCTCTCATCTACTCATCGTTCAAATCTATAAAAAAAATAATATATATTCAGGGTAGTTTCTGAGCTGAGCTAAATGCAGAATAAAGATCAAAACTTAAAAAAAGTGTGAAATGAAAAAGGGAGCCTGCTTCGAGCATAATGTGACATGCAGATTTACTATTATCCATCACCGCTAATTGATAAACACACTTGCTAATTTAATAACACTTGCATCTGGACTGCTGCTTGGCACTTTGCAACATGCAAGCTACATCAGAAAAATTAGACTTAAATGTCACAGCCAAGCAACAGTAAGATGTTTACTAGTTAATGTCTTCAACTAATGTTTCCATTTCCACTCCCCCATAACAAGGGCAGGATTTGTGCCTCCTATACCCAAAGCCACCCTTCTCCCTGATCATTAGTCATCCCACTAGTTCCCAGTACTAATGACAGGCTGCTGAAACACTTAGCGCCCTGTATATTAGAGCATCAGAAATTAACAGTAGCAATAGACCATCTGCGCTGTTCCAACCCACTCAGTCACTGATCACTCAGACATCAGCTTCTACACTCTGCTCTTCTTCCTCCTCCACACTCCTCCCATCCTCTTCATTCTTGATCCCTAACTCTTCAATAAAGGGCATTTACGTAGGAAACATACAACAGCTCACCTGCGTGGCTTGTCACCTTGTCTGTGGCTTGTCGCCTTGTCCGTCGCCTTGTCCGTGGCTTCTCGCTTTGTCCGTGGCTTGTCGCCTGCTGTCCGTAGGCCCTGTTGTAGAGCATTGTCAACAGTGGCAATTGTCTGCCTGTTCCAACCCGTCAGGCTTGTCGACTTGCTTTCTACCGTGGCTTCTTCCTGTCCGCCTTGTCCCTTGGCTTGTCCCGCCTTTAAAGGGTCTGTGGATATTGTCACCTTGTCTTGTGGCCTTGTCACCTTGTTCCTTGTCCGTGGTGTCGAGAAGCTCGTGGTGGTCCTGAGATCCTGAGAGCGATGCCGTCTGGAGCTATCGATGCTTCTGGTCGGGCCACCCATGGCGGTAAGGTCGAGGGGGAGGTCTCTGACAAAGAGCAATCCAACCGAGACCTCAACGGTGGAACAGGCGGAGGACGATGGCTGACCTTAGTGGAGCTAACGTCACAACGGCTGGGAAGGCGGATGAAGGCTGCAGCAGAAAAGGGTCTCCGGTCGTCTTGGATTCCATGCCACTGGATCCTGACCCAGATCTGTCAAGGACCCCACGTGGGGTGGCTGTCTGTGCACCAGTCTCCCCACGTTAAACAAAGTCACGCACAGGCGTCCTCCAACCCTGGAGACTCCCATTGTCAGCCAAGACCACAGGGGGGCTAAGAAGAAGAACAGTACAGCATAGGAACAGGCCCTTGAGCCCATAATGTTGCCAGGACTAGAGGGTTTGAGCTACAGGGAGAGGTTGAGTTGGCTGGGACACTATTCCTTGTAGCGCAGGAGGATGAGGGGAGATCTTATAGAGGTGTATAAAATCATGAGAGGAATAAATCGGGTAGAAGCACAGAGTCTCTTGCCCTGAGTAGGCGAATCGAGGAGCAGAGAACATAGGTTTAAGGCAAGGATTTAATGGAAATCTGAGGGGTAAACTTTTCACACAGAGGGCGGTGGGTGTATGGAACGAGCTGCCAGAGGAGGTAGTTGAGGCTGGGACTATCCCATTGTTTAAGAAACAGTTAGACAGGTACATGGACTGGACAGGTTTGGAGGGATATGGACCAAGCGCAGGCAGGTGGGACTAGTGTAGATGGGGCATGTTGGCCGGTTTAGGCAGTATAGGCAGGTTGGGCCTGAAGGGCCTGTTTCCATGCTGTATCACTCTGTGACTAGTGTAGATGGGGCATGTTGGCCAGTATAGGCAGGTTGGGCTGAAGGGCCTGTTTCCATGCTGTATCACTCTGTGACTAGTGTAGATGGGGCATGTTGGCCAGTATAGGCAGGTTGGGCCGAAGGGCCTGTTTCCATGCTGTAGCGCTCTGTGACTCTACTGATACCAATCCTCTGGTGCTTTGCCTCGCACAGCTCTAATTCCACTATTCAATCCACCATCAATTTGACCCTTTACGACTGCACTGAAAACATCCTCATTAAGACAGCAGGACAGACCATTTCCGTTTCATCTGTGTATGTGCCTCCAAGTGTCAAATACTTTGGAATATTTAATTTTCTGCAGAGGTCAATGTATCCACCTTTATGTATTAGTTGTATTAGACTGTGCCTATTACCAGCTTCTCTGCCTTAAACCTGCTCCACCAAGCTACAGATTCAGATTACATTTAGGACAGGGACACCTTCAAATAGCAATGTTACAAAATTTTGAGATTTAAAAAATCAAGTCTGCAATTTATCCCATCAGATAAAGCATAAAAATAAGTTTAATTTGACACCTAATTCACTTTCATATCTCAAGTAATAAAAAAGTTATGGCCATTTTCATACTCGGAAATTAGCATCTTGTTCCCTATTGATTTTCTATGGACATAACAAAAAAGCTGTGATCGTGGACAGTCAAAAGCCCATAACCTTCTTAAAAATTAACAGAACTGAATGAAATTTTCAGTTATCATAGATTGAAGCATTCTGAAACAAATATAAAATAATCTTACTTGGATGACCTGAAATTAAAGCATATAATTAGTTAGTTACCCAATTGTAGCTAATTTCAAACTTCAATGACTAGATCTAAACATCTATCCATTTCTTAATAAATGATTAACATTTTTAAATAGCCCAAGTGTCCAAATAATATTCACAAATAATTCACAATAAAACATGATTTTTAAATCTCATTTACATCAATTTATAGTCCAAATGGAAGGAATTTAGTGTTCAATTGCTGTAAATTAGTCAATTTAAATCAGCTTTCTAGTGGGTTCCTGTGAACGCGCTGGTTTAGAACGTTCACATTGCACTGGATTTGTGCCCTCAAGTGCCCAGAAAAATACTGCGGGATATAAAGAGCCCAAAATGAACTACTCGCTATAGAAAACTTTATATACAGGGTTATATACAAGCCCCATTTAATGTAAAAATAAGGTACATACCTTTAATTGTTTGCTTTATAAAACCCTGGGGCTGCGAGAGGTTGCGGGTTGAGAGAGTGATTTTTAAACTACTATAACTATTATACAAGGCCATAAAAACTAATAATACTTTTTGCGACGGGGTCTTTCAGCGATTTTCCGTTAATGATTTACTAGGCTGAACATTTTCGATTGCAACAGCCTAGTAAAAATCGCGTTTTAAACCCGCCCCCTCAAAACAGCGCCAAAATCACACACAAGGGGTGGGGCAGATGCTCAGCCACGATTCAGGTAGGTTTTGTAACATACCTACTTCAAATGTGTAGGAAGGAACTGCAGGTGTAGATAGACACAAAATACTGGAGTAACTCAGCGGGACAGGCAGCATCTCTGGAGAGAAGGAATGGTCTGAAGACTCTCTTCAGACTGAGAGTCAGGGGAGATGGGGAAACGGGAGCAGAGAGAGGAAGAGAACTCTGTCAAAATCGGCATAGTTTGAGATGATTTTTGCCGCTGGGCAGACGAAAGGTGTAGGAAGGAACTTCCTTTGAGAACGTTTCTCCAGGTGACAATTAGGACAGAACTCAAACCTGAATGGCCAGGGTGGTGCAGCGGGTAGAGTCGCTGCCTCACAGCGCCAGAGTACCGGGTTCGATCCCGACTACGGGTGCTGTCTGTACGGAGTTTGCACGTTCTCCCCGTGACCTGCGTGGGTTTTCTCCGAGATCTTCGGTTTCCTCCCGCACTCCAAAGACGTACAGGTTTGTAGGTTAATTGGCTTGGTGTAAATGTAAATTGTCCCTAGTGTGTGTGTGTGTGTAGGATAGTGTTAGTGTGCTGTTCGGCATGGACACGGTGGGCCGAAGGGCCTGATTCAACGCTATCCCTATAAACTAAACTAAATGCTCCTTTATGGCTGAATAGATACCAGTAGAAACATAGAACAATAGGTGCAGGAGTAGGCCATTCGGCCCTTTGAGCCAGCACCGCCATTCAATGTGATCACGGCTGATCATCCCCAATCAGTAACTGGTTGTCTATTACTTTGTTGTATCTTAGCCCCCCTTCGAACATGGTTGACCATGGGTGTCTGTCTCCAGGGTTGGAGGACGCCTGTGCGTGACTTTGTTTAACGTGGGGAGACTGGTGCACAGACAGCCACCCCACGTGGGGTCCTTGACAGATCTGGGTCAGGATCCAGTGGCATGGAGTCCAAGACGACCGGAGACCCTTTTCTGCTGCAGCCTTCATCCGCCTTCCCAGCCGCTGTGACGTTAGCTCCACTAAGGTCAGCCATCGTCCTCCGCCTGTTTCACCGTTGAGGTCTTGGTTGGATTGCTCTTTGTCAGAGACCAGACCTCCCCCTCGACCTTACCGCCATGGGTGGCCCGACCAGGAGCATAGCTCCAGACGGCATCGCTCTCAGGATCTCAGGACCACACAAGCTTCACCACCACCACAAGGTGACAGTCCGCGGAGAATATTGTTGTATAGAGTTAAATAAATCACGTGGATGATTTATGGGTGATGCCCCAGAGGGCTGGAGAATAGGCAAGCATTGGGATTTGTTTTTCCTGTGAGATAATGGCCTGGTGCTCGTCTGTGGGGTGATGGTCCAGGGATAAGTAGGAGGAGGTGTCTGAAAGTTGTCAGCCCGGTAGAGGTGAGAGCGCCAGACTACCACGACACGTCCCTTGTCGGTGGGATGGTGATAATGTCGGGGTCCCTGCAGGGTGGGCGGAGGGCTGTACGTTCAGAGGGGGTGAGGTCACAATAGGTAAGTGGAGTGGAAAAGTTCAGATGGTTGATAGACAATAGGTGCAGGAGGAGGCCATTCGGCCCTTCGAGCCAGCACCGCCATTCAATGTGATCATGGCTGATCATCCCCAATCAGTACCCCGTCCCTGCCTTCTCCCCATATCCCCCGACTCCGCTATCTTTAAGAGCCCTATCCAGCTCTCTCTTGAAAGTATCCAGAGAACCGGCCTCCACCACCCTCTGAGGCAGAGAATTCCCCAGACTATGAAGAGGTCTAAAGAGGGTCGGAGTCTGTCCAGAGGAGTCTTTTTCTTTCTCCTGTGAGATTATGTCCAGGTGCTCAACTGTGAGGTGATGGTGCAGAGGTGAGTAGGGGGAGGTGTCCGAGAGTTGACCACTACCAAAGAAGGGTCTCGGCCCAATGTCACCTATTCCTTCTTTCCCACTGAGTTACTCCAGCGTAGAAACATAGAAAATAGGTGCAGGAGTAGGCCATTCGGCCCTTCGAGCCTGCACCGCCATTCAATATGATCATGGCTGATCATCCAACTCAGTATCCCATACCTCCCTGCCTTCTCTCCATACCCCCTGATCCCTTTTAGCCACAAGGGCCACATCTAACTCCCTCTTAAGTATAGCCAATGAACTGTGGCCTCAACTACAATCTGTGGCAGAGAATTCCACAGATTCACCACTTTGTGTAAAAAATGATTTTCTCATCTCGGTCCTAAAAGACTTCCCCCTTATCCTTAAACTGTGACCCCTTGTTCTGGATTTCCTCAACATCAGGAAAAATCTTCCTGCATCTAGCCTGTCCAACCCCTTAAGAATTTTGTAAGTTTCTATAAGATCCTCCCTCCATCTTCTAAATTCTAGCGAGTACAAGCCGAGTCTATCCAGTCTTTCTTCATATGAAAGTCCTGCCATCCCAGGAATCAGTCTGGTGAACCTTCTCTGTACTCCCTCTATGGCAAGAATGTCTTTCCTCAGATTAGGAGACCAAAACTGTACGTAGTACTCCAGGTGTGGTCTCACCAAGACCCTGTACAATTGCAGTAGAACCTCCCTGCTCTTATACTCAAATATTCATTTCATTTCCAATTGTATTGCAGTTTCAAGCACAGGGCAGGCCGAATACCACATTGCATTTTCATTTCACTTCCATTGCCTTTGCAGTTTCAAGCACTGGGCAGGCCAAGCCAAACTGCTAATTGCATTTTCATTCCCATTCCATTGCCATTGCACTTTCAACCACAGAAATGTTTCTCTGTCCCTCTGTAAACTAAACTGTGTCGATGCAGCTCAGGTCGACCTCAGTTGGGTGGCGTCCATTACAGGAAGCAAGGGGGAGCTTTGGAGAGGGGGCAGAGGAGGTTTACCGGAATGCTGCCTGGATAGATAGATATGGATAGATGGATGGATAGATGGATATATAGATAGATGGATGGATGGATGGATAGATGGATATATAGATAGATGGATGGATGGATGGGTGGATAGATGGATAGATACTTTATTAATCCCCTCAGGGAAATTCAGATTTTTATGCAGTTCACCACTAAAAGTAAGACACCACATTAAAAAATAATTGAACATAAAATATAAAGACATCCCTCCCACAATGGTTCCCACTGTGAGGGAAGGCACAAAGTCCAGTCCTCTTCCCCTTGTTCACCCCGTAGTCGGAGCCTATTTGAGGCCTCCACAGTCTCCATGACGACGGCTCGAAGTTTCAGGCCCTCTCGCCGGTGATGGAGCTCCGGCGTCGGGAGAACACTCTTCAGCGGCTTGGAGCGCCTGGAACGGCCGCTTCCTCCCGAAGTCCACAGGCCGCGCTGGTCGGAGCTCCGGTGCTGGCGATCTTGGCGAGAGATCCCAGGCTCCACGGTGTTCAGAGTCAGCGCCGCCCGCGGCTGGACGCTCCGCAACGCCAGCTGGAGTTGGCGGTCTCAGTACTCCGTAGCCCACCGCACGGCGACACGGGCAAGGCATCGCCTGCTCCGCGATGGTGCCTCAGTGCTGCGCCACCGCCGAAACTGGATTTGTGGCTGGTCCCGGCAGCAAACGTCGCTCCAGTCCCGTTGGTGGGCCGCGAAGACGGGGCATAGACACGGCCTGGAGAAAAACCGCATCTCCGACCAGGTAGGGACTGAGAAATGCACTTTCCCCCCCACATAAAAACGATTAGACCTCCAAACAAACTTTAACATACTCGATGGCGCCCACTAGATGGATATGAGGGTGTTCGCTGTAGGGGAAGGGATTGGACACACTTGGATTGTTTTCCCTGCAGCTTTGGGGCCAGTGTGGCCTGATAGAAGTCTGAGTATGAGAAAGTTCATGTTCACAGGTTATAGGAGTAGAATTAGGCCATTCGGCCCATCGAGTCTACTTCGCCATTCAATCATGTCTCCTAACCCCATTTTCCTGCTTTCTCCCCATAACCCTTGACACCCGTTCTAATCAAGAATTTGTCTATCTCTGCCTTATAAATAACCACAGACTTGTGGCCTCCACGGGCCTCTGCGGCAATGAGTTCCACAGATTCACCACCATCTGACTAAAGAAGTTCCTCCTCATCTCCTTTCTAAAAGAGTGCCCTTTAGAAACATAGAAACATAGAAATTAGGTGCAGGAGGAGGCCATTCGGCCCTTCGAGCCTGCACCATCATTCAATATGATCATGGCTGATCATCCAACTCAGTATCCTGTACCTGCCTTCTCTCCATACCCTCTGATCCCCTTAGCCACAAGGGCCACATCTAACTCCCTCTTAAATATAGCCAATGAACTGTGGCCTCAACTACCCTCTGCGGCAGAGAGTTCCAGAGATTCACCACTCTCTGTGTGAAAAAAGTTTTTCTCATCTCCGTTTTAAAGGATTTCCCCCTTATCCTTAAGCTGTGACCCCTTGTCCTGGACTTCCCTAACATCGGGAACAATCTTCCTGCATCTAGCCTGTCCAACCCCTTAAGAATTTTGTAAGTTTCTATAAGATCCCCCCTCAATCTCCTAAATTCTAGCGAGTATAAACCAAGTCTATCCAGTCTTTCTTCTTAAATTCTGAGGCTGTGACCTAGACTCTCCCACCAGTGGAAACATCCTCTCCACATCCACTCTATCCAAGCCTTTCATTATTCTCTATGTTTCAATGAGGTCCCTCCTCATCGTTGTAAACTCCAGCGAGTACAGGCCCAGTGCTGTGATACGCTGTGCCTCTGATGCTGCAGCAGATGCGCTGTTCCTTGTACCGGTGTCTCACCGCACCTGTGTCAATGGCTTTTGTTGTCTGTTACATATTCCTGACAGCGGGGAATCAGTGTTTAAGATGCTGCCTGATTTGTTTTTGTAGACAAAGCTTGGCCCGCTCAAAGGGAGCTACCAGCAACGCTAATGGAGTCAGCATGCCATCTGGTTTAATGTGAGCACTCGTGTTCAGTTTGGCCAGGAGCACTGTGTGATTAATATTAATCTAATTATATTAGTGACTAATCAACAATTGTCATCTGGGAATTGGTTCTGCGATTCCTACACACGCAGAAAATAAACCGTCGCGACGAACACAACGCCAGAAAGGCTGGAGACAGACACAGAGTGCTGGAGTAACTCAGCGGGCCAGGCAGCATCTGTGGAGAACATGGATAGGTGACGTTTCACAGAGTGCTGGAGTAACTCAGCGGGTCAGGCAGCATCTGTGGAGAACAGGGATAGGTGACGTTTCAGAGAGTGCTGGAGTAACTCAGCGGGCGGGTGCAGCAGCATCTATGGAGCTCAAGGAAATAGGCAACGTTTCGGGCCGAAACCCGGAAGGGTTTTGGCCCGAAACGTTGCCTATTTCCAGAAGGGTTTCGGCCCGAAACGTTGCCTATTTCATTAGCTCCATAGATGCTGCTGCACCATAACTCAGCGGGTCAGGCAGCATCTGTGGAGAACATGGATAGGTGACGTTTCACAGAGTGCTGGAGTAACTCAGCGGGTCAGGCAGCATCTGTGGAGAACATGGATAGGTGACGTTTCACAGAGTGCTGGAGTAACTCAGCGGGTTTAATGACAGTATTTACGTTCCAATGGGAATCTTTCCAGAAACACTCTGAATCTCCACCGTTCAATTTAATTTTCAAATGGCCCTCCATTGATATGGTTTCTTCGAAAGAGGTTTAGCCATGTTTGTAAAGCTGCAAACGACAATAACTTACTAAGGAATTAGTCATTTCACACACATTAATTTTCAGTAGAGTCTTGGATTATGGGACTAGTGGGCCAGTTGGCATTACTTTTAATGACACCACACTGCTGGTGCTTTAGTAACATTACAGTTTAGAGATACAGTGTGTAGGGAAGAACTGCAGATGCTGGTTTAAATCGAAGGTAGACACAAAATGCTGGAGTAACTCAGCGGGACAGGCGGCATCTCTGGAGAGAAGGAATGGGTTCAGAGATACAGCCTTTCGACCAACCATCGATCACCCGTTCTCATTAGTTCTATGTTATCCCACTTTCTCATCCACTCCTTGCACAATTTACCAATTGACCTACGAACCCGCCTGTCTTTGGGATGTGGGAGGAAACCGGAGCGCCCGGAGGAAACCCACGTGGTCAATGGGAGAACGTGCAAACTCCACGCAGACAGCACCCGAGGTCAGGATCGAGGCAGCAGTTCTACCCACTGCACCACTGATAATGTAATGGATTATTGATTAATGTATTGATTGTTTAGATTGATTGATAGGTCAAGACTGTGCTCTAGGCAGTGATAGGATCAGGTGACTGAACCATCTTATCACCAACTAGGGAGCGGTCCTGACCGAACATCGACTTTATTGGAGACCCTCGGACTATCTATAATTGGACTTCACTTTGCACCAATTTGCTTTTCTCCTGTATCTGTACACTGTGGACAGCTTGATTGTAATTTCAAGAGAGAACTAGATAGGGCTCTTAAAGATAGCGGAGTCAGGGGATATGGGGAGAAGGCAGGAACGGGGTACTGATTGGGGATGATCAGCCATGATCACATTGAATGGCGGTGCTGGCTCGAAGGGCCGAATGGCCTACTCCTGCACCTATTGTCTGTTGCAACCATACGTAGTATTTCGATTGACTGGGTAGCACGCAACAAAAAAAGCTTTGCGCTGTACCTCAGTACACGTGACGATGGACTAACTTAAACTAACAAGTTGTGGAAATGTTCACACCTCCCCTTGGTCTTGCTCTGCAGAGCTCAGCTCCATGGCTAAACACATCAACGTCAAAGATATGAAGCAGATTGGGGTGAGCCCATTATCTGTTTATTTGCACTTTATCAGTTTATTTATTCATGTGTGTGTATATTTATATAATGGTATATGGACACGCTGATCTGTTCTGTATTCATGCCTACTATTTAAGAAGGAACTGCAGATGCTGGAAAATGCTGGAGCAAATCAGCGGGTGCAGCAGCATCTATGGAGCGAAGGAAATAGGCAACGTTTCGGGCCGAAACCCTTCCGGGTTTCGGCCAGAAACGTTGCCTATTTCCTTCAGGGTTTTGGCCCGAAACGTTGCCTATTTCCTTCAGGGTTTTGGCCCGAAACGTTGCCTATTTCCTTCGCTCCATAGATGCTGCTGCACCCGCTGAGTTTCTCCAGCATTTTTGTGTAACCATATAACCATATAACAATTACAGCACGGAAACAGGCCACCTCGGCCCTTCTAGTCCGTGCCGAACACTTATTCTCCCCTAGTCCCATCTACCTGCACTCAGACCATAACCCTCCATTCTTTTCCCGTCCATATACCAATCCAATTTATTTTTAAATGATAAAATCGAACCTGCCTCCACCACTTCCACTGGAAGCTCATTCCACACACAGCCACCACTCCCTGCCTACTATGTTCTGTTGTGCTGAAGCAAAGCAAGAATTTCATTGTCCCATCAGGGACACATGACAGTAAACTCTCTTGAATCTTGAGGTGGGACAATGACAATAGACAATAGGTGCAGGAGTAGAGGCCATTCGGCCCTTCGAGCCTGCACCGCCATTCACTGTGAACATGGCTGATCATCCCCAATCAGTACCCCGTTCCTGCCTTCTCCCCACATCCCCTGACTCCCTTATCTTTAAGAGCCCTATCTAGCTCTCTCTTGAAAGTTTCCAGAGAACCGGCCTCCACCGCCCTCTGAGGCAGAGAACCTGGCTGTATCCTTTATCCCACAAAGACTAGATTGCCAATTAATCCAACCAGCCAGTTCCCAGTAGGCCCGCAGGCAGGCTCCACGTACAGTGTTACCTCCTGTCTGCAACGGTATACCTGGCTTTGCTTTCATTAATTAGACTCTGTTCCTGCCGTTAAATATTCTGCTTACAGGGTCAGCCCTTTCCATTTGACAGATCACACCTCCTTCTCTGAATCTCACATTTCTTTAAAACATTTCCTGGGATGAATAAATAAATGTAAAATCAAGCGCGGCCACACGTATACCGGCTAAACTTCCACCTTGTTACACACGTACACTTTATTGAAAAACCCTCATTAAAATTGAGTGCTAATGGCTCCAGGAAGAAGGTTGCAGGAGGGAGAGGTGAAGGGAACAGCTGGAATGCTAATTTTGGACTGTGCAGATGTTTATTATAAACATCAACTTCACAAACAAATTTTATATCTAAATGTGGACAAAAATGCTGGAGAAACTCAGCGGGTGAGGCAGCATCTATGGAGCGAAGGAATAGACAACAGACAATAGGTGCAGGAGTAGGCCATTCGGCCCTTCGAGCCAGCACCACCATTCAATGTGATCATGGCTGATCATCCCCAATCAGTACCCCGTTCCTGCCTTCTCCCCATATCCCCTGACTCCGCTATCTTTAAGAGCCCTATCAAGCTCTCTCTTGAAATAGGTGACGTTTTGGGTCAAGACTCCCCCGACATCGGGAACATCTTACAATACAATACAATACCTTTTATTGGCATTTGAACCTCAAATGAAGTTCAAACGAAATTTGGTTTCTGCAGTCATACATCAGGAAAAGAACTAAGACACACACCAACACAATTTACACAAACATTCATCACAGTGAATCTCCTCCTCACTGTGATGGAAGGCAAAGTCTTGTCTCTCCCCTGCTCTCCATTCTTCTCCCGATGTCAACGCCCCCTGGCGGGCGTTGGTAAATCCCGCGGCCATTAAGACCGTGCCGGGCGATGTGAGACCCTGCCCGGGTCTTGATGTTTCCTGCCTCTAGCGTGTACAAACCCTTAATAATCTTATATGTTTCAATAAGATCCCCTCTCATCCTTCTAAACTCCAGAGTGTACAAGCCCAGCCGATCTAGAACTGAGGAACCAGAAATTGATGAGTTAGGTGTTAATGAGGTAGAATTTAAGAAGCAGATTGGAAGTAATTTAGATAATTCTGAGACGAGGAAGTTTTAAATCTAACTAAAGTGGTTTGCAGAAGGAGGTGTGGGCTGAGAATCTTCGGTAAACAAACTACAGCCAGCATTTATAGAATGAATGCATAGTTTACAAGTGATATATCTCCCTTCAAGGCAAAATCATAATAATAAGCGGGCTAGCTGAGACTATCTAGAGGAGTTAAAGATGGTATTAGATCAAAGAGATAGGGCCATAACACAGCACAACAAACCATTACACCCGAGGGTTGGGGAATCTTCACAATTTGGCTGAGGAGAGCTGAGGGATTGATAAAGAAGAGAAGAAATGAATATGAGAGTAGTCTAGTGAGAAATATTAAAACATTGAGTGAGAGCCTCTATAGATATGCAAAAGGGAGAAGATGAGTGGAAGTTAACGTGGCTTCCACACAGACAGAGGGGGGAGGGGCAGAGAAACTATACTGGAGAATGAAGAAACGCCAGTGGAATTAAATCGATATTTCCAGCCTGCCTTTATGGAAGGGAGCATGGGGAACTCCATGAATACAACCAGATAACATATAACAAGTACAGCATGGAAACAGGCCATCTCGGACCTTCTAGTCCGTGCCGAACACTTACTCTCACCTAGTCCCATCTACCTGCGCTCAGACCACACCCCATCCATTCCTTTCCCGTCCATATATCTATCAATGATGGAGAGCACTTTCAGAAGCTTTGAGAATTTAGCATTAATTTTTAAAAAATGGCATTAAAGAAATTAAGAGGGCTGAACAGCAATTAATCCGCAGGACAAGATGAATATAAGTTCGTAAGATCATAAATTGTCGGAGCAGAATGAGGCCATTCGGGCCATCGAGCCTATTCAATCACGACTGATCTATCTTTCCCTCTCAACCCCATTCTCCTGCCTTTGCCCAAAACGTGCAAACTCCGTACAGGCAGCACCCTTGGCCAGGATGGAACCCGTGTCTCCGGCGTTGTGAGGACCTCTAGCGACTCTACTGCTGCACCACTGTCTTTTCTTGCACGCTAGTCGTATTCCCGCTTAGAATTCCGAGCAGCAAAGTTCCAGAGACAATTAGCGACGTGAAGCCACACGCACCGTCCAGCACATCTGGCCTTTCTCAACAATCATCATTTCTTTCAAGGAACAAAGAGGATGATTTTTTTGGCAAATGTTTGCATTTTAATTCATTGATTACTGGAATGGTGCTGATTACAAGTGTGAGAAATGAGTCTTTGGGACTTGAATTCTTCAACAAATCCAAATGTTCCTCATCCTCCATATTTGATGCCGTTTACCATCAGTGCCAGATTACCCCTGGTCATTTTCCTCAGCTGGTGCCTTTGTGTTGTTTATCTAAGCTAAATTGAAATACGAAATATGAAAATAAGGGCTGCCAGGCAGTATGAGTTGCTTCATAGACCATGAGTTTAGGAGCAAGGAGGTCCTACTGCAGTTGTCCAGGGCCCTGGTGAGAACGCACCTGGAGTATTGCATACAGTTTTGGACATTCTTGCTATTGAGGGAGTGCAGCGTAGGTTTACCAGGTTAATTCCCGGGATGGCGGGACTGTCATATGAGGAAAGAATGGGTCGACTGGGCTTGTATTTACACTAGAAGGATGAGAGGGAATCTTATAGAAACCTATAAAATTCTTAAGGGATAGGATAGGCTCGATGCAGCAAAAACGTTCCCCGTGTTGGGGGAGTCCAGAACCAGGGGTCACAGTTTAAGAATAAGGAGTAGGCTTATCTCAAGAGACAATAGACAAAAGGTGCAGGAGTAGGCCATTTGGCCCTTGGAGCCAGCACCACCATTCAATGTGATCATGGCTGATCATCCCCAATCAGTACCCCGTTCCTGCCGTCTGCCCATATCCCCTGACTCCGCTATCTTTAAGAGCCCCATCTAGCTCTCTCTTGAAAGTATCCAGAGAACCTGCCTCCACCGCCTCCTGAGGCAGAGAATTCCACAGACTCACAACTCTCTGTGAGAAAAAGTGTTTACTCGTCTCCGTTCTAAATGGCTTACCCCTTATTCTTAAACTGTGTGGCCCCTGGTTCTGGACTCCCCCAACATCGGCAACATGTTTCCTGCCTCTAGCGTGTCCAAACCCTTAACAATCTTATGTTTCAATGAGATGCCCTCTCATCCTTCTAAACTCCAGAGTGTACAAGCCCAGCTGCTCCACTCTCTCAGCATATGACAGTCCTGCCATCCCGGGAATTAACCTTGCAAACCTACGCTGCACTCCCTCAATAGCAAGAACGTCCTTCCTCAAATTAGGGGACCAAAACTGTACACAAAACTCCAGGTGTGGTCTCACTAGGGCTCTGTACAACTGCAGAAGGACCTCTTTGCTCCTATATTTGATTCCTCTTGTTATAAAGGACATTTGCTTTCTTCACTGCCTGCTGTACCTGCATCTCTGCTGTTTCCCTGCTGTATCTCTAAATATCTATGTCTTCATAATTTAAATTAAGCCAGCCTGCACAAGAGGAAAGGTTTGCAGACTATTCACCAAGCTGTGCAGCAAATGCACAATATGCAGGAAGGAACTGGAGCTGGAGGGCCATTGACAACGCCCAGAGGATTGTCGGCTGCCCTCTCCTTACCTTGGAGGACTTACACAGTTCCCGCTGCATCAAAAAATCCCAGAGTATCATAAAGGACATTTCCCACCCCGGACACTCCCTGTTTGAACTGTTGCCGTCAGGCAGACGGTACAGATCTACAAGGACAAGGACGAACAGACTAAACAGTTTTTACCCCACTGCTATAAAAGCACTAAATGTAGCCGCCAAGGAACGCAGGGGCGATACAGACTAAGGGACTGTGGTACACTGTGGAATCGACAGAAGGATGGAGGGTTGGGTGTTTATGCGTGCTATTTTCATGATATTTATTTTAGTTGTTTATCTTTTAATACTTTATCTTGTATGTATCGTTAGCTTTTAGAAATGTTTGAATGGTGCACTGACTGGCTGACATTTTTAAATTTTGTTGTACATGGTTCATGTTACAATGACAATAAAGAAACTATTCTATTCTATTGAGATGCTGGTTTATACAGAAGGCAGACACAAAATGCTGGAGTAACTCAGAGCAATTCAGAAGAAGGGTTCCAACCTGAAACGTCACCTATTCCTTTTCCCCAGCGATGTTGCCTGATCCGCTGAGACATTTCTGCTTTCCGCAGAGACCGTAACTCCCTGGTCAACTCGTCCCTTCCCACCCAAACCACCCCCTCCCGCGGGTACTTTGATGCAACACCTGTCCCTTTACCTCCCCCCTCGACTCCATCCAAGGACCCCGACAGTCTCTCCAGGTGAGGCAGAGGTTCACCTGCATCTCCTCCAACCTCATCTACTGTATCCGCTGTTCCAGGTGTCAACATCTCTACATCGGCGAGACCAAGCGCAGGCTCGGCGATCGTTTCGCTGAAACCTCCGCTCAGTCCGCCTAGACCTACCTGATCTCCCGGTGGCTCAGCACTTCAACTCCCCCTCCCATTCCCAATCTGACCCTTTCTGTCCTGGGCCTCCTCCATTGTCAGTGGGGCCCCAGACGTATGAACATTGACTTCTCTAACTTCAAGTAACCCTTGCTCTCTCTCTTCTATCGCCACCCCCCACCCCCTTCCCAGTTCTCCCACTAGTCCCACTATCTCCATCGACATTCTTTCCATGTCCCACCCCCTCCCCGACATCAGTCTGAAGAAGGGTCTCGACCCATTCCTTCTCTCCATAGATTCTGCCTCACCTGCTGAGTTACTCCAGCATTTTGTATCTATCTGTGGAGAAAATACATCCTGTTTCTGAAGACAGTGGAACATGGAGAGAGACATTGTGGAAACAGGCCCTTCGGCCCAACTCATCCATGCCGACCAAGACGCCCCATCTAAGCTTGTCCCACCTGCCCACAATTGGCCCATGTCCCTCTCAATCTTTCCTATATTTATGAACTTATAGTATTAGCTGCGTATTTATTTTCAAAGTTAACCATGTAGATCCTGCCAATTAATTCTACACACTCCGATCCATCACAGTATCGAATGATCGCAGACGGAGTTAATACAGCATAATAGATCCCATTTGCCACGAGGCAGGCTGACTGCACTGGGGTCAACTCATCAAGCGTCTGAGTTCCTGGTGAAATGAGGAAAGTACCAGGTAGCTCCCAGTAAATAGTCAGATCCAAGCAAATTCGATGTGTTCTTGCAAACAGTTCAGCGAGAATCAAGCGAGTCTCTGATGCAGAGAAATTGCCGTCCTCCACGGCCTGTCAGCTCCAATGAATCATTGACCATTTTTTTTTACAAAGGATTGTCATTCAAAGGCCATTTCCTGCAACATCTTCCTCTGGAATTTTGAAGCCAACAAGCCGTATATCGCTTGGGCAGCTTACAACCCAGCGGTATGAATATTGATTTATCTAATTTCAAATAACCCTTGCATTCCCTCTCTCCCCATTCCACCCCCTGTTGTGCCAGCTTTATGCTCATCTTGGTTAGTGTTTGGACACGCTAGAGGTAGGAAACATGTTCCCGATGTAGGGGGAGTCCAGAACCAGGGGGCCACACAGTTTAAGAATAAGGAGTAAGCCATTTAGAACGGAGATGAGGAAACACTTTTTCTCACAGTGAGTTGTGAGTCTGTGGAATTCTCTGCCTCAGAGGGCGGTGGAGGCAGGTTCTCTGGATGCTTTCAAGAGAGAGCTAGATAGGGCTCTTAAAGATAGCGGAGTCAGGGGATATGGGGAGAAGGCAGGAACGGGGTACTGATTGGGGATAATCAGCCGTGATCACATTGAATGGCGGTGCTGGCTCGAAGGGCTGAATGTCCTGCACCTATTGTCTATTGTCTATTTTCTTGCTGAGGCATGAGGTTACTGAGTGGCGTGGCGAGCTCAGGGGAAGAAGGACTGGCCTCCCGGTGTTTTGTGTAACTTGAATAGATGTCTTGAAGAAAATTACATTTGGAGATCCAGAATAAATGATTAATTAGAGAGGTGATATGTAACGAGTGTCAGATGGAATCTATGGACACAGATTTCAATGCCTTCATCCACTCGAGTTATTCTCACCTCAGCAATTCTCTGTCAGAGAACTCAAGCATATTTAGTTTCATTTAGTTTGGAGATACAGCATGGAAACAGGCCCTTCGGCCCATCGAGTCCGTGCTGACCAGTGATCTCCCGTTCACATTAGTTCTATGTTAGCCCACTTTCTCATCCACTCCCTACATGCTAAGGGTTAGATGTGATGCAGGGAGGCGTGTCCTGTACGGGCTCCTCCTCCACACCCTACACTTGCTCGCCCTGGTCCACCGTCCGAACACCAAGTGGCGGTCGGTGTTGCCTTCTGGTCGGGAGGGGGGCTCCTGGTGGGGGTCCCTCTACACAGGGATTCCCCCCCCTCTACGCTGGGGATCTGGGGTGGAGGGTATTGCAACGAGGAGTTCCCTGCAACCTGTTTCTCTCGCAGTTCACAGACTCGCCAGCCGCCTGCCACTATCGCGGGCTGGAAGAGTCTGTGTACCACGTGTATATGGAGTGTGTGGTGTTGCAGCCCCCTGTTCCACTATCTAAAGGGGCTGCTCCTTGCCTTCTGGCTGCATTTCACACCCTGGGACCACCCTCATCTTCGGACACCCTGTGTGTAGGGGAGAGGGTCGGGGGCTGAAGATGTCCTGGTTGGGTGTTGGGCTGAAGATGTCCTGGTTGGGCTGCTCCTGGGCCTGGCCAAGCTGGCCATCCATCAGTCACGGCGCCAGGCGGTGGAGGGCTCTACCCGAGCCGACTGCCTGCCCCTTTTCCGGGGATACGTCCGTGCCCGGGTGGTGTTAGAAAGGGAGTACGCCCTGTCCACGGGCACCCTGGGGGAGTTCCAGAACCGCTGGGCTCCGCAGGGTGTTGAATGTAGATAGATAGATAGATAGCCTTTTATTGTCATTCAGACCGAAGTCTGAACGAAATTACAGCAGTCATACATATAATACAATACAATAAAACAACAATAAACACACATTAACATCCACCACAGTGAGTCCACCCAGCATCTCCTCACTGTGATGGAGGCAAAAGTCTTAGGTCTGCAGTCTCTTCCCTCCTCTTCTCCCTCTGCGCTGGGGCGATACCCCCCCGGGCGATGTTAAAAACAGTCCCGCGGCTCAAACACCGCGGCCCGGGGTGGTTGAAGCTGCCGCCCACCAGTCCTGCAGACACAGCTGCTGGCCCGCGGCCGAACCCCGGACTCAGGCCACCACCGCCAGAACACCGTCCCAGCCACCCTCACGTGAGTACTGTGCCGTCTTCAGCCTCGGGCTGGGCCGCCCCGACTTGGGCGCCGAACCTTCCCTGGACCGGGCCGCCCCGACTTGGGCGCCGAACCTCCCTCGGGCTGCCAGCGCCGCACCTTCCCGAGCTCGGCCGCTCTCGACGGGAGCCTTGTTCCACCCTCTGGCTGGCTGTCCTCACGGGAGAGTCCCAACCTCTTCCAGCCCTGAGCCGGACCACCCTCACGGGAGCGAGCTCAGAGCGAGTCCTGACGGTGCTCTGCGTCCGGAGCCTCGAGGTCGTCAGCTCCATTAGGCCTCAGCGCAGACGGAGGCAGAGAAGGGGAATACGACAAAAAGGTCGCATTCCCCCGCAGGGAGAGACTGCAAACCCCGTTTCAACCCCCCCCCCCCCCTCCCCCAAAACACAAGCTAAAACCAAAAAACTAGACTAACCAAAACAAAAATGGATTGTAACACAGTTGTATGGTAGTTTATTAAAGATATATGTTTGTATTGTATTATGGCGGTGGGTCCTGGTTTGTTTTATTCTCGTGTAATATTATTATTTAATAATTTAATACATTTTTTGATTTAAAAAAAAAAGGTTAGATGTGCAGGTTTGTAGGTTAACTGGTCTCTGTAAATTAACTCTAGTGTGTCGGGAGTGGTTGGGAAAGTGGGAATACAGGGGATAGTTTCTTCCCAGCTGTTATCAGGCAACCTATCACCAACTAGAGAGCGGTCCAGACCTCCTGTCTAGACCCTCGGACTATGTTTAACCAGACTTTACCTTGCACTAAACGTAATTCCCTTTATCATGTATCTGTACACTGTGGACGGCTCGATTGTAATCACGTATTGTCTTTCCGCTGACTGGTTAGCACGCAACAAAAATAGATTTCCGCTGTACCTCAATATATGACAATAAACTAAACTAAAAGGAAACTATATTCTGCACTCTGTATCTTCCCGTTTAGACTAATTATTTGGGTTGTTTTCTCTAGAATGTCAGAGGCTCAGGGGAGAACTGATAGAAGTGTATAAAATAATGAGAGTGCATTGACAGTCAGAATATTTTTCTTATGGTGGGAATGTCAAACGATTACAGGCCATGGATTTAAAATGAGAGGGGCAAAGTTGAAAGGAGATGAGCGGGGCAGGTTTTTGTTTCACACGGAGGGTGGTGGGTGCCTGGAACACGCTGCCAGGGGGTGGGTGGTGGAGGCAGATACGATAGTGGTGTTTAAGAGGCTTTTAGACAGGCACGTGGATATGCGGGGAATGGAGGGATAGGGACCACGTGCAGGCAGAGGGGATTAGTTGAACTTGGCATCATGTTCGGCACGGGCATTAGGGTCGGCCGGGCGGTAGAGCTGCTGCCTCACAGCGCCAGAGACCCCGGGTTCGATCCTGACCTCGGGTGCTGGCTATGTGGAGTTTGCACGTTCTCCCCGTGACCTGTGTGGGTTTTCTCTGGGTGCTCCGGTTCCCTCCCACACTCCATAGAAGGGCAGGTTTGCAGGTTAATTGGCTTCTGTAAAATTGAAAGTACAACGGGATCTGGGGGTCCTTGTACATCAGTCTATGAAAGTAAGCATGCAGGTACAGCAGGCAGTGAAAAAGCGAATGGCATGTTGGGCTTCATATTTCACAAGAGGAATCGAATATAGGAGAAAATAGGTCCTTCTGCAGTTGTACAGGGCCCTAGTGAGACCACACCTGGAGTATTGTGTGCAGTTTTGGTCCCCAAATTTGAGGAAGGACATCCTTGCTATTGAGGGAGTGCAGCGTAGGTTTACAAGGTTAATTCCCGGGATGGCGGGACTGTCATATGCTGAGAGAATGGAGCAGCTGGGCTTGTACACTCTGGAGTTTAGAAGGATGAGAGGAAATCTCATTGAAACATATAAGATTGTTAAGGGTTTGGACACACTAGAGGCAGGAAACATGTTCCCGATGTTGGGGGAGTCCAGAACCAGGGGCCACACAGTTTAAGAATAAGGAGTAAGCCATTTATAACGGAGATGAGGAAACACTTTTTCTCACAGAGAGTGGTGAGTCTGTGGAATTCTCTGCCTCAGAGGGCGGTGGAGGCCGGTTCTCTGGATGCTTTCAAGAGAGAGCTAGATAGGGCTCTTAAAGATAGCGGAGTCAGGGGATATGGGGGGAAGGCAGGAACGGGGTACTGATTGTGGATCACATTGAATGGCGGTGCTGGCTCGAAGGGCCGAATGGCCTATTCCTGCACCTATTGTCTATTGTCTATTGTCTATCTCTAGTGTGTGTAGGATTGTGTTAGGGTGCGGGGGGTCGCTGGTCGGCGCGGACTCGGCGGGCCGAAGGGCCTGTTTCCGCGCTGTATCTCTAAACTAAACGGTAGACTGTGGGCCAAGCGTGTATTGGTCCTGAGTTGTAATGTTCCCAGTTAATCCCGGGCATTTCCACACCGATAATTGCGGCTCCTACACAATCTTCATGAAACAATTTAAAGACTTCTGTCGGCAAAACATGTCAGGTTTTGAAAAAGTATTACACGCCGTCCTTCCATTAAGCTGTGTTAGAACGCAAGGTGCCATTTCTCTAGCTCAAGGTATCAATTGCCGACAGAAATGACTACCTAGCAATTGCTGCCCAATGTTGATGGCTGTGTTATTTGTTATCAATGGATCACTCCGGCAACGCTGCTGTGTGCTGGCCACCCTCTCCATCACTGTTTGAATGCCAAGGCAGCTGTAACTAAATGCCACGTGTGTGGACATCAATCATGGGCTACAGTGTGGAGACATCACTGTAATGTGGACTTTGAAAGTGTCTATTGTGTGGTTAGTGTGTGTCTGTCGACCCAGGACTAGTTTAGTTTAGCCTACTGTAGCTTAGTGTATAGGTAGACAAAAATGCTGGAGAAACTCAACGGGTGAGGCAGCATCTATGGAGCGAAGGAATAGGTGACGTTTCGGGTCGAGACCCGGAAGGGTCTCGGCCCGAAACGTCACCTATTCCTTCGCTCCATAGATGCTTCCGGGTCTCGACCAGAAACGTCACCTATTCCTTCGCTCCATAGTGTTAAAACACATTTGTACTCCCTGGCTTTTGACCATGCCTGAGACTTTGCTTCTGTTTTTGGTGTTTTTGATGTTTCTTTATAGAAACATAGAAACATAGAAATTAGTGCAGGAGTAGAGGCCATTCGGCCCTTCGAGCCTGCACCATTTGCCATTCAATATGATCATGGCTGATCATCCAACTCAGTATCCCATCCCTGCCTTCTCTCCATACCCCCTGATCCCCTTTAGCCACAAGGGCCACATCTAACTCCCTCTTAAATATAGACAATGAACTGTGTGGCCTCGACTACCCTCTGTGGCAGAGAGTTCTAGAGATTCACCACTCTCTGTGTGAAAAAAATTCTCCTCATCTCGGTTTTAAAGGATTTCCCCCTTATCCTTAAGCTGTGACCCCTTGTCCTGGACTTCCCCAACATCGGGAACCATCTTCCTGCATCTAGCCTGTCCAACCCCTTAAGAATTTTGTAAGTTTCTATAAGATTCCCTCTCAATCTCCTAAATTATTTTACAAGTCTTTTCCTACTATTTCTTTTGATTGTTATTTTTGGTGTGTATTAACTTTTTTGTCAATGATTAGTGATGTACAGCACTTTGTTGCAGCTATGTTTGTTTTTAAAGCGCTCTATAATTAAAATTATTATTATTATTATTATTATAGATGCTTCCGGGTCTCGACCTGAAACGTCACATATTCCTTCGCTCCATAGATGCTGCCTCACCCGCTGAGGTTCTCCAGCATTTTTGTCCACCTTCGATTTTTCCAGCATCTGCAGTTCTTTCTTAAACAGTAGCTTAGTTCGTTATTAGTTCCGTTTACTTGATATATACGGCGTGGAAACAGCGTGGAAACGCCGACCAGCGACCACCCCGCGCACTAACGCTATCCCTACACACACACAGAGAAAGGTTGAATAAGTTAGGTCTTTATTCTTTGGAGCGCAGAAGGTTAAGGGGGGACTTGATAGAGGTCTTTAAAATGATGAGAGGGATAGACAGAGTTGATGTGGATAAGCTTTTCCCACTGAGAGTAGGGAAGATTCAAACAAGGGGACATGACTTGAGAATTAAGGGACAGAAGTTTAGGGGTAACATGAGGGGGAACCTCTTTACTCGGAGAGTGGTAGCTGTGTGGAATGAGCTTCCAGTGAAGGTGGTGGAGGCAGGTTCGTTTTTATCATTTAAAAATAAATTGGATAGTTATATGGACGGGAAAGGAATGGAGGGTTATGGTCTGAGCACAGGTATATGGGACTAGGGGAGAATACGTGTTCGGCACGGACTAGAAGGGTCGAGATGGCCTGTTTCCGTGCTGTAATTGTTATATGGTTACTAGGGATAATTTACGATTTGAACCGAAACCGATTAACCTACAAACCCGCACGTCTTTAGGATGTGGGAGGAAACCGGAGCACCCGGAGGAAACCCACGCAGGTCACGGGGAGAACGTGCAAACTCCGTTCAGACAGCGCCCGTAGTCAGGATTGAACCCAGGTCTTTATCTCTGTAAGTCAGCAACTGTACCGCTGCACCACCGTGCCACTCAAAAATGTCCCGAGTGCCGAGATACAGAGAAAAGCTGTTTAGTCCAGTCAAAGAAAAGACTACATTAGATTACAATCAAGTCGTCCACAGTGTGCAGATACAGGGTGGATATCATGTATACATCGGGCATCATTGAATGGCGGAGTAGACTTGATGCTCCTACAGTGCCGGAGTAGCTCAGTGGGTCAGGCAGCATCTGTGTTGAACATGGATAGGAGGCTTTCACAGAGTGCTGGAGTAACTCAGCGGGAACAGGCAGAATCTGAGAACGCGCTGACTTAAAAAGAGTGTGCTGGAGTAACTCAGCGGGTCAGGCAGCATCTGTGGAGAACATGGATAGGTGACGTTTCACAGAGTGCTGGAGTAACTCAGCGGGTCAGGCAGCATCTGTGGAGAACATGGATAGGTGACGTTTCACAGAGTGCTGGAGTAACTCAGCGGTCAGGTCAGGCAGCATCTGTGGAGAACATGGATAGGTGACGTTTCACAGAGTGCTGGGGTAACTCAGCGGGTCAGGCAGCATCTGTGGAGAAAATGGATAGGTGACGTTTCACAGAGTGCTGGAGTAACTCAGCGGGTGCAGCAGCATTTATGGAGCTAAGGAAATAGGTAACGTTTCGGGTCGAAACCCTTCCGGGTTTCGGCCCGAAACGTTGCCTATTTCCAGAAGGGTTTCGGCCCAAAACGTTGCCTATTTCCTTCGCTCCATAGATGCTGCTGCACCATAACTCAGTGGGTCAGGCAGCATCTGTGGAGAACATGGATAGGTGACGTTTCAGATTGGGACACTTCTTCAGACTGACTGTGGTGGGTGGGGGGGGGGGGGGGCAGGAAGACAGGAGGAATGGGGCAGGGGGGCATGTGATAGGTAGATACAGGTGGGGGGGGGGGGGGGGGGGGGGGGGGGGGATTGATAGGTTGGACAAAGGCCAGAGATGAAATAAACAGGTGTGAGACTAAAGTATTGATGAGTTGCGAACTGTGAAGCTAGAGGGAGGAATGAAGGGAGGGGCTGCACTGACTAATCAGATTATCAATCACTGTATTGATAATTTAAATCTGATGCTGGAATGATTAGCAGAGAACTCTCTGTAGCATTGGCATTGAACAGTGGATATTTAGACAAGTTATTTCTTGGTCTTTGCCAGCTGACCTGACTATTCCCCAACAACATGAGTATACACCTGCCATGTGTACACACCGCACATTTTTCAGTTTCTATGAATGCTGTTGACATTGTATTAGATTTGTACTGGGAAAGGCTCATTTCCAGTTACAACAGCACTCCATTATTAATAGTTACTGAAAGTGAATTCAATTGTTCCATTGTTGGATATCAAATGAATCACAAAGTGTATCGAACAAGTTTAAAATATTACAGAATGACAGCAGGGGCTGTGCAGAGATGATTATAAGGCACTTAAGCTTTGTTTGCAGATGGAATCTTATAAACTGCTCAAATAGGTGCCAGTCCTGCAATTATCTGTCATCGCACAAGTGCCGGGCAAAATCAATACATTTCACACCAACGTGCAGGTTTCAACATTGCAGCTCAGCAGTTATGTAAAACATATGTGTGTAATAAGAACTCCTCCATGGTAAATACACAACTGATGCTAGTTAGCAGGGAACATCTTCCATGCAGAGGAAATGTATTCCATTCTATTGATTGATCAGTTGATCAATTGATTGATCGATTAATGGATCGATTGATCGATCGATCTATCGATCGACTGATCGATTGCTTGATTGGTTCAGTTGTTCAGTTGATCAATGGATTGATTGATTGATTGATTGGTTGATTAATTGAGTGATTGATTAATTGATTGATTGATTGATTTATTGATTGATTGATTGGTTGATCAGCGGGTCAGGCAACATCTATGAGTGATTGATTGATTGATTGATTGATGCAAAATAACAAATATCACAGTGACTTGTCACACATGACAATAAATATCATTCATTCATTCATTCTCCTCACCTCACCAGCGGGCCAGGTTGAGCGGTAGGAACAGCGTTGACCTGCGCTGGGCGTGTACCTCCAGCATGACCACTGTCACCCACAATGTGATCCAGTGCTCCTTCATCTGTGTTCTTGACGCTCTCATTGTTTTAAAGAAAGATAGAACTGAAGGCAGCCGTTCTCACATCTAGTCTAAAATAGAAACACAGGGATACAACAGGTCGTTAAGTAGGGCATGTCAGGGAACACTCATCAACAAGACACAGAGTGCTGGAGGAACTCAGTGGGGCAGGCAGCATCTCTGGAGAAAAGGAATAGGTAACATTTTGGGTTTCATCAATAGGGCATCTCTTAAATCCAATGAAGTTACTCTTGTGCAGACAAACAGTACACTCAATCCACATTGTATTACATTCCAAGCCCAGCACTTAAGCATTTGAACCTTCAACTGGGGATCAATGTCTGAAGAAGGGTCCCCACCTAAAACGTCATCTGTCCATGTTCTCCACAGATGCTGCCTGTCCCGCTGAGTTACTCCAGCACTCTGTGAAACGTCACCTATCCATGTTCTCCACAGATGCTGCCCGACCCGCTGAGTTACTCCAGCACTCTGTGAAACGCCACCTATCCATGTTCTCCACAGATGCTGCCTGACCCACTGAGTTATGGTGCAGCAGCATCTATGGAGCTAAGGAAATAGGCAACGTTTCGGGCCGAAACCCTTCTGGAAATAGGCAACGTTTCGGGCCGAAACCCGGAAGGGTTTCGGCCTGAAACGTTGCCTATTTCCTTAGCTCCATAGATGCTGCTGCACCCGCTGAGTTACTCCAGCACTCTGTGAAACGTCACCTATCCATGTTCTCCACAGATGCTGCCTCACCTAGTTACTCCATGTTCTCCACAGATGCTGCCTGACCCGCTGAATTACTGGACCGCCCTTATTCCGTATTTGACCGCTACTACTCGGGTCAAGGGGACTGTCGGGTCGGAGCGCCGCGTCCGGCCCCGCCTCACCCGTCCCCGATGTGGTGCAGCCCATGGAGTGCAGCAGCAGCAGCAGCGCCTCGCCCGTGGCCTCGTCGGTCGGTCGGCAAACCGGCCAGCTGTCCGACCTTTGGACCTTCGCTGACCGCTGACACCACCACCACCACCCCTCCTTGTCACGGCCACTCATCGGTTCATGAATTGGATAGGGCCAAAACTCCTCAGCTTTGTGTACAGTCCAGCACCCGGGGCCAACTCATCATTCACCCACCCAGCCACGGCCCAGTCGGTTAACGAATTGCCGTTGGGAATTAGACAAATTTTTGTCCCTAATTTGGGAGTGAGAAAATTGTCCACCCTAAATGCAAACTATGTCAATATAAGGCCCATTGGAGTGTTTAGGATCCTGAATTATAAATGTTGAGGTTATATCTATTAGTCCCACCATGCAGTGTCACTGTAAGGGACCCAGTCAAATGTTGGTCTCTGCTGAGTTTACTGGCTCAGAAGTCAGTGGGGATTATTTATAGTCCCACCATAGGTGACGTTTCACTGTAAGGGACCCTGGAGTGGTCTCTGTGGGTTTCTGGCTCAGAAGTCTGTGGGATTATTTATATAACATGGATAGGTGACGTTTCACAGAGTGCTGGAGTCACTCAGCGGGTCAGGCAGCATCTGTGGAGAACATGGATAGGTGATGTTTCACAGAGTGCTGGAGTAACTCAGCAGGTGCAGCAGCATCCATGGAGCTAAGGAAATAGGTAACGTTTCGGGTCGAAACCCTTCCGGGTTTCGGCCCGAAACGTTGCCTATTTCCAGAAGGGTTTCGGCCCAAAACGTTGCCTATTTCCTTAGCTCCATAGATGCTGCTGCACCGTAACTCAGCGGGTCAGGCAGCATCTGTGGAGAACATGGATAGGTGACGTTTCACAGAGTGCTGGAGTAACTCAGCGGGTCAGGCAGCATCTGTGGAGAACATGGATAGGTGACGTTTCACAGAGTGCTGGAGGGGGGGGGGGGGGGGGGGCAGAGCGCTGGGGAGAACATGGACCCCCTTTTTTCACAGAGTGCTGGAATAACAGTGCGCTGTGATGTGGAATGAACTGTTCGAATGAATTCAACACCAACTTTTGTAGTTTATTTCAGTGCAGTTTAGACTGAAGAAGGGTTTCGACCCGAAACGTCACCCATGGCCTCCGGCCGCTGGGGGGAAACAAATGCGCCGTCGCCGTCTATCCGCTTGTCCGCAGGGGAAGCGAAAAAAAATGGCGCCGTCTTTTCCGCGTGTCGCAGCACAAAAGCGATTCCACTTTGTGTGAAATCGCCCAAAATTCTGGCTCCGGCCGCTGGGGGAGAAACAAATGCGTCTATCCGCGCCTGTACAGTTGGGGAAGCGACGCAAAATGGCGCCGTCTATCCACGCCTGCGCAGTGGGCCCGGGCGGGATCAGACTGCCATTTTGGCTTCACCCATTGAGCGCGATGCCTCGTGTCTACTCCGGATAAGTTGTGGAGGAGGGGAGGGGGGGTTGTGTGCGGTGTCTGCCCGCGCGGCCCAGCGTTTCCATCCGCGGCGTCAGAGCCTCGCCACCGGCCAGCCTGGCGACCAGGAGACCGTCCTCCCGTCGCTGGGCGGGAGCGGCTGTAACTACAACACCAGACGCCACTGCGACGGGGCCCGCTACCCTCGCCTCCCCCCACCGCTGGGGGCCCAAACCTTCTTCCGCCCGCGCTATCCCCGCTCATCCCCGCTCATCCCCAATTTTTACCAAAGCCAATAAGCCTACATACCTGTACGTCTTTGAATTGTGGGAGGAAACCAGAACACCTGGAGAACACGTGCAAACTCCGTACAGACAGCACCGAGACATAGGATCGAACCTGGGTCTCCTGCACTGTGAGGCAGCAACTCTACCGCTGAGCCATTTTTGCCGCCATATGGAGATCCTTGGATGTACCTGTAATGTACCTGGTTGTGAATGGAATGTACCTTGAGTATAGAAGTTGGGATGTAATGTTAAAATTGTACAAGGCATTGGTGAGGCCAATTCTGGAGTATGGTGTACAATTTTGGTCACCTAATTATAGGAAGGATGTCAACAAAATAGAGAGAGTACAGAGGAGATTTACTACAATGTTGCCTGGGTTTCAGCAACTAAGTTACAGAGAAAGGTTGAACAAGTTAGGGCTTTATTCTTTGGAGCGCAGAAGGTTAAGGGGGGACTTGATAGAGGTTTTTAAAATGATGAGAGGGATAGACAGAGTTGACGTGGAAAAGCTTTTCCCACTGAGAGTAGGGAAGATTCAAACAAGGGGACATGACATGAGAATGAAGGGACTGAAGTTTAGGGGTAACATGAGGGGGAACTTCTTTACTCAGAAAGTGGTAACTGTGTGGAATGAGCTTCCAGTGAAGGTGGTGGAGGCAGGTTCGTTTTTATCATTTTAAAATAAATTGGATAGTTATATGGATGGGAAGGGAATGGAGGGTTATGGTCTGAGCGCAGGTATATGGGACTAGGGGAGATTATGTGTTCGGCACGGACTAGAAGGGTCGAGATGGCCTGTTTCCGTGCTGTAATTGTTATATGGTTATTATATGGTTATACCTGTAATGTACCTGAATGTACCTGTAATGTACCTGTAATGTACCTGGATGTGAATGGAATGTACCTGTAATGTACCTGGATGTGAATGGAATGTACCTGTAATGTACCTGGTTGTGTGAATGGAATGTACCTGTAATGTACCTGGATATGAATGAATATACCTGTAATGTACCTGGATGTGAAATGTGCTTTGAATATTTTAGAGTCAGTGAGTGTGACAAATAAACACATCAGCAACAGTTAAAATACCACTGATTCATCGGTTATACTTTTCCCCAAGCACATTTTGAGTTCTAAGACATCAATTTTGAATTGCAAGGCATTGTGTAAAAGTAGTTATGTCAGGATAATTGAACAAGAAACAGCGTGATTCCAGCAGCGACACGGACATGTGAATTAGTAGTCACGCCGCGGTAAATGTTCCCATTGAGATTCAGATTCAGATGACTTTATTGTTGTGTGTTCCAGGGTGTAATGAAATTCTTCGCTTGCGTGAGGCCCAACGGTGTTTGATAATGATAGACATCATCACCAGAAGCACAGCAACGAGTCACGGCGCCCTATACCGGGGTTATGTCTGCGCCCGGGTGCTACTAGAGAGACAATAGACAATAGGTGCAGGAGGAGGCCATTCGGCCCTTAGAGCCAGCACCATCATTCAATGTGATCATGGCTGATCATCCCCAATCAGTACCCCGTTCCTGCCTTCTCCCCATATCCCCTGACTCCACTATCTTTAAGAGCCCTATCTAGCTCTCTCTTGAAAGCATCCAGAGAACCTGCCTCCACCGCCCTCTGAGGCAGGGAATTCCACAGACTCACAACTCTCTGTGAGAAAAAGTGTTTCCTCGTCTCCGTTCTAAATGGCTTACCCCTTATTCTTAAACTGTGTGTGGCCCCTGGTTCTGGACTCCCCCAACATCGGGAACATGTTTCCTGCCTCTAGTGTGTCCAAACCCTTAACAATCTTACATGTTTCAATGAGATTCCCTCTCATCCTTCCAAACTCCAGAGTGTACTCCAGCTTTTTTGTGTCTACCTTTTGTAGATTGTTGCCATTCAATTATTACAAGGTCATTTTTCAGGACCAATCCCACAAATATCGCAGATGATTGCTATTTTTACTGACTCTGTCACAAGCCCATTATGAGGCTGGCAAACTGGCACAAGGCACCCACAGTTATTGAAAAAATAACTAGATATCACTAGATATCCATCCTGTGTTTGGATCAATCCATGCTCAGAGAAAGTTGCTGACTCTGCAATTAAAGCTACTGCATGCCAGTGGTGGTCCCGATGTCAAAGCTGGCATAAAAATGTAAAGCATTTAAGATGTTAAGTGTGCCAAATCCATGAAATACATGCCTCGAATGTACACATTAGTTTCAATGAGAATGTGATGCTCCTTCTTCAAACATGGTCATAGAGTCACAGAGTGATACAGTGTGGAAACAGGCCCTTCGGCCCAACTTGCCCACACCGGCCAACAATGTCCTAGCTACACTAGTCCCACCTGCCCGCGTTTGGCCCATATCCCTCCAAACCCGTCCTATCCATGTACCTGTCTAAATGTTTCCTAAACGTTGGGATAGTCCCAGCCTCAACTACTTCCCGTGTCAAGCTTGTTCCATACACCCACCACCCTCTGTTTAAAAAATTTAAAGGATGAGACGTATTCAATGATTTACCATCTGGAGACCACACAGGCATGAACAGAAATAGTAAGATTAAACGAGAACTTGCCAGTTCGAAGTTTGATCGTTATTTTATGAGGAGTAACGTTGAGGGATTGCGTGAAGAATGGTGGGTGCGTAAGGGTGCTGTCTTTGAGTGTAGGAGGTCCTTCCTGTTGTGGCCTTTATAAGCCCCAGGGTTTTTGCCTCCTCATCGAGCTCCTTAACCTGTTTGGGCAGTTTGCCCCCAAATAATAATATTGGTGGCTTTGTGTCTCCAGGTTTGCACAGGCCTGCAAACGTTGGATTTATGGCACTATTGATCTCATACTGCGTATTGCAGAATAGTGCCAGTGCATCCTGTTGTTCTTGCGACATTTCTTTCTCATCCACTGTGCAAGCGAATGCTGTGATCCCTGCTGTTAGTAATTTTAGTACTTTCTGGAGTTTTACATCCAGGCTTCTAACTCCTGCTCCGACGTGTATCCAAATACAATTGTTCATCACTGGAACATTCAGGGATACACAATTTCTTGGTGCCAGATATTTGGCAGTGGTGTCCATCACAGCCTGTTCCTGTAGTTGCTTCAATGATAGGAAGTCAATGCTGGATGCTAGTTTTTGTTCTAGATTTTTTCCAGTCTGATCTGGCTGTATGTATTTGGACACCATGTCCAGTAGATTTTCTCCTCCCTGCACCCCCTGCACACTTGTTGTTTGTTCAGCAAACCCCCCCTTCAGGGTCAGCCCAGAATTGCCCCCCAGTACTCCCCTCTGACGAGGGAGATGCACTGTGCAGCCCTACGTAAGGTGCTGCTGTGGGTGTCTTGTATAACCCATGGTGACTAGACTCCATCTCCCGGAGTCTGTCACGTTGGAGCATCTGCTCCATAAGCCGCTCCATTTGGCTCCAGCGCTCACGGTCGCTGGCCGCTCGCGGCATCTCCTCAAAGTCGGACTCATCAGAGTCAACGGCTCTGTTAGTTTTCCGTTTTGCCTTCCCGCCCGGCCGTGGTGTTGTTCTGGCCGTCGCGGGGGCGAAGTCGGGCACAGCTGATCCCACTCACGGTGATTCTATGAAGAAAGACTGGATAGACTTGGTTTATACTCTCTAGAATTTAGGAGATTGAGAGGGGATCTTATAGAAACTTACACATTCTTAAGGGGTTGGACAGGCTAGATGCAGGAAGATTGTTCCCGATGTTGGGGAAGTCCAGGACAAGGGGTCACAGCTTAAGGATAAGGGGGAAATCCTTTAAAACCGAGATGAGAAGAACTTTTTTCACACAGAGAGTGGTGAATCTCTGGAACTCTCTGCCGCAGAGGGTAGTCGAGGCCACAGTTCATTGGCTATATTTAAGAGGGAGTTAGATGTGGCCCTTGTGGCTAAGGGGATCAGGGGGTAGGGAGAGAAGGCAGGTACGGGATACTGAGTTGGATGATCAGCCATGATCATATTGAATGGCGGTGCAGGCTCGAAGGGCCGAATGGCCTACTCCTGCACCTAATTTCTATGTTTCTATGTTTCTAGTGCCATCAGCCGCTACTGGTTGCCCGCAACTCCGCGCTCCTCCCCAGCCAGCTTTGTCGTAGCTCTAGTCGACTTTTTGTTTTTTTCCTCCTGTGAATCAGTACGGGAAATAACAACGACCGCAGAGTAACTCGCTTACGTGTCGGTCTCGGCGTTTAAACTTGCCGCTACGGGGGAACGTCGTTCCACCCCGCCTGTCCTTTCGCAATGCGTGTAGCGATATGACACGCGTGCGTCCTGGCGAGTTCTTCACGTAGTCACTCACGTGACTCCAAAGTAAAATTGATTGATTGATTGAACGATACAACATGGAAACAAGCCCTTCGGCCCACCGAGTCCGTGCCGGCCATCGATCACCCGTTCACACTAATTCTGTGCTATCCCACTTTCTCATCCACTCCCTACACACTAGGGTGTAATTTACAGACAGGCCCAATTAACCTACAAATCCGCACGTCTTTGGGATGTGGGAGGAAACCGGAGCACCCGGAGGAAACCCACAAGGTCACGGAGAGAAGGTTTCAGTAGTTCCTAACCTGCGATATTGCCGCCCTTAATATCTTTCTGCGGAGCCTGAACATATCTACAATTGGTTTTGTTATTTCCAAAGCTGTGAGAAAGGAGGGGATTAAAAAAATGGAAATCAGAGATAGACAGAAGGAACTGCAGATGCAGGATTCTTGAGCAAAAATCACAAAGTGCTGGAGTAACTCAGCGGGTCAGGCAGCATCTGTGGAGAACACGGATAGGTGACGTTTCACAGACGTTTCACAGAGTGCTGGAGTAGCTCAGCGGGTCAGGCAGCATCTGTGGAGAACATGGATAGGTGACGTTTCACAGAGTGCTGGAGTAACTCAGCGGGTGCAGCAGCATCTATGGAGCTAAGGAAATAGGCAACGTTTCGGGTCGAAACCCTTCCGGGTTTCGGCCCGAAACGTTGCCTATTTCCAGAAGGATTTCGGCCCGAAACGTTGCCTATTTCCAGAAGGGTTTCGGCCCGAAACGTTGCCTATTTCCTTAGCTCCATAGATGCTGCTGCACCATAACTCAGCGGGTCAGGCAGCATCTGTGGAGAACAGGGATAGGTGAAGTTTCACAGAGTGCTGGAGTAACTCAGCGGGTCAGGCAGCATCTGTGGAGAACATGGATAGGTGACGTTTCACAGAGTGCTGGAGTAACTCAGCGGGTCAGGCAGCATCTGTGGAGAACATGGATAGGTGACGTTTCAGGTCGGGACTCTTCTTCAGACTGATTGTGGTGGGGGGGGGGAAGGGGGAGGGGAAAGCTGGAAGAGTGGTGGGGAGTGATAGGTGTATATAGATGGGGGGGGGGGAGTTGATTGGCAGATGGATGAACAAATTGAGATGAAAGGCTGTGAGATAAGTCCAGGAGGAATGAATTGTGAGTCCAGGGGAGTGGATATAGGGGAGGGGAAGGGAGGGTGGGACTGTGGGAGAAATGGGTGAATATCCAGGGCTCAGTGAAGAGGGGGGGGGGGGGGGGGGAGAAAATAGACTTGACCCGAAACGTCATCTATTCCTTCACTCCATAGATGCTGCCACACCCGCTGAGTTTTTCCGGCATTATTGTCTACCTTCACAGAGTCATTGAGTCACCCGGGGTAAACAAGCAACCTCTCCCTGACGGCACAGATCCAAATGTTACAAGGGGCAGGATCTCGGCTGAAGAGCCCCCATCTGTGCAGCGGGGACCAAGATTACAAATACTTGCCATATTCTTCATGATATGTGGATAATGAAGAGGATTTCCAAAGTCTACAGAGTGATTTAGGCCATTTGGAAGAATGGGCTGAAAGATGGCAGATGGAGTTTAATGCTGATAAATGTGAGGTGCTACACCTTGGCAGGACAAATCAAAATAGGACGTACATGGTAAATGGTAGGGAATTGAAGAATGCAGTTGAACAGAGGGATCTGGGAATAACTGTGCATAGTTCCTTGAAGGTGGAATCTCATATAGATAGGGTGGTAAAGAAAGCTTTTGGTATGCTGGCCTTTATAAATCAGAGCATTGAGTATAGAAGCTGGGATGTAATGTTAAAATTGTACAAGGCATTGGTGAGGCCAATTCTGGAGTATGGTGTACAATTTTGGTCGCCTAATTATAGGAAGGATGTCAACAAAATAGAGAGAGTACAGAGGAGATTTACTAGAATGTTGCCTGGGTTTCAACAACTAAGTTACAGAGATAGGTTGAATAAGTTAGGTCTTTATTCTCTGGAGCGCAGAAGGTTAAGGGGGGACTTGATAGAGGTCTTTAAAATGATGAGAGGGATAGACAGAGTTGATGTGGATCAGCTTTTCCCTTTGAGAATAGGGAAGATTCAAACAAGAGGACATGACTTCAGAATTAAGGGACAGAAGTTTAGTGGTAACATGAGGGGGAACTTCTTTACTCAGAGAGTGGTAGCGGTGTGGAATGAGCTTCCAGTGGAAGTGGTGGAGGCAGGTTCGTTGGTATCATTTAAAAATAAATTGGATAGGCATATGGATGAGAAGGGAATGGAGGGTTATGGTCTGAGTGCAGGCAGGTGGGACTAAGGGAAAAAAGTTGTTCGGCACGGACTTGTAGGGCCGAGATGGCCTGTTTCCGTGCTGTAATTGTTATATGGTTATGATGTGGATGATAGCGTGTTGTATAAATAATAATTAAGTGTGTCTACAATAACAATGAACACAAAGCTGTTATTCCTTGCTCTGGAAATCTGTGCATGGTGAAGCTGAGCGATCCTTGGCTGAGGGCCCACAAACTGCAGCCTGTAAACATTTCAGCAGATCAGCAGATCACTGAATCTCCATGCTAATTGCGTTTACATTCCCAACCTGCGGGCTGGTCCAGCCTTGTTTGGTTTTGCTCTTGCCCGTCTCTCTTGGCCGAGTGACGATGGTGTATTTTTAACCCTGGCAGCGGGGAAGAGGACGTCAGAAGTCCGCATGAGGTGGGAGCCGAGACGGCCTAGGCATATGGGCCTCCATCTGCTGGCTGCTCTCTAATCACCACACACAAAACACTTCACCAAGCCGAACCTCCTCGTCCCACACGGGAGCGGTTCTCGTCTACGCCCCCCCTCCCCCCCCCAGTACAATGGCATGTTGACCATCATAGCTGGGTGAACTGTGAGGAGGATGCTATGAGAATGCAGGGTGACTTGGACATGTTGGGGGAGTGGGCAGATGCCTGGCAGATGAAGTTTAATGCGGATAAATGTTTGATAGCAAAATCAGGAAGGCGGATTACTATCTAACTTGAGAAGTTGGGAAAAGGGGAAGTACAACGAGATCTGGAGGTCCTTGTTCATCAGTCAATGAAAGTAAGCATGCAGGTACAGCAGGCAGTGAAGAAAGCGAATGGCATGTTGGGCTTCACAACAAGAGGAGTTGAGTATAGGAGCAAAGAGGTCCTTCTGCAGTTGTACAGAGCCCTAGTGAGACCACAGCTGGAGTATTGTGTGCAGTTTTGGCCCCCTAATTTGAGGAAGGACATTCTTGCTATTGAGGGAGTGCAGCGTAGGTTTACAAGGTTAATTCCTGGGATGGCGGGACTGTCATATGCTGAGAGAATGGAGCAGCTGGGCTTGTACACTCTGGGGTTTAGAAGGATGAGAGGATATCTCATTGAAACATATGAGATTGTTAAGGGTTTGGACACGCTAGAGGCAGGAAACATGTTCCCGATGTTGGGGGAGTCCAGAACCAGGGGCCACACAGTTTAAGAATAAGGAGTAAGCCATTTAGAATGGAGACGAGGAAACACTTTTTCTCACAGAGAGTGGAGAGTCTGTGGAATTCTCTGCCTCAGAGGGCGGTGGAGGCAGGTTCTCTGGATGCTTTCAAGAGAGAGCTAGATAGGGCTCTTAAAGAGAGCGGAGTCAGAGGATATGGGGAGAAGGCAGGAACGGGGTACTGATTGGGGATGATCAGCCATGATCACATTGAATGGCGGTGCTGGCTCGAAGGGCCGAATGGCCTACTCCTGCACCTATTGTTATTGACCATGCCACCAAAGTCCAGTTTCCCCAGTCCATCTTCAGTGGCAGCACCGTGACTGGGATGCAAACAACAATGTTCCATCCAATAAAACTCAATCAATGTAGAGTCAGGACCTGGGCATCGTGCCAGCAGACAGGAGCTGGCAGAAGGGCGGAGGAAGGGAACAAGGATTAGCCAGGTTGATTCACAGGGAGAGATCAGCAGATGGTGGCCTAGACGTGGCATCATATTGGTGGCCCTCAACTTTCATCAGAACCTCACTGAAATGCAGCCGCATCTGAACACCACTGTGGACGCCCTGAAAGCAAAAAGTGCTGGAGGAACTCAGTGGATGGGACCCTTCATCAGTCTAAAGTTTAGAGATACAGCACGGAAACAGGCCCCTGGATCTCACGTTGCACCAGTCCCATGTTACCCCACTTCATCATCTGCTCCCTGCACACCAGGGGCAATGTACAGAAGAAAATTAACCTACAAACCCGCACGTCTTTGGGATGTGAGAGGAAACCAGAGAAAACCCACGTGGTCACGGGGAGAACGTGCAAACTCCACACAGACAGCGCCCGTAGTTGGGATCGAACCCAGGTCTCTGGCGCTGTGGGGCAGCAACTCTACCACTGCACCACCACTGATGCCCTAAGATGGGTCCCGATCCGAAACTTTGTCTGTCCATTCCCTCCACCGATGTTGCCTGTTTCTGAGTTCCTCCAGCGCTTTGTGCTTTTTGCTCAAGATTCCAACGCCTGCAGTTCCTGGATATTCTGAAATCCAGGCATAGATGACTGGAGATGCAAGGATCTGCAGCTGCTGTTTTACTAATAAAGACACAAAGTGCTGGAGTAACTCAGCAGGTCGGGAAAAAATCTCTGGAGAACGTGGATAGGTGACGTCTCGATCCGAAACGTCACCTATCCATGTTCTCCACAGGTGCTGCCTGACCCGCTGAGTTACTCCAGCACTCTGTGAAACGTCACCTATCCATGTTCTCCACAGGTGCTGCCTGACCCGCTGAGTTACTCCAGCACTCTGTGAAACGCCACCTATCCATGTTCTCCACAGGTGCTGCCTGACCCGCTGAGTTACTCCAGCACTCTGTGAAACGTCACCTATCCATGTTCTCCACAGATGCTGCCTGACCGGCTGAGTTACTCCAGCACTCTGTGAAACGTCACCTATCCATATAACCATATAAACCATATAAACCACATAACAATTACAGCACGGAAACAGGCCATCTCGGCCCTACAAGTCCATGCCGAACAAATTTTTTTTTTTTCCCCTTAGTCCCACCTGCCTGCACTCATACCATAACCCTCCATTCCCTTCTCATCCATATGCCTATCCAATTTATTTTTAAATGATACCAATGAACCTGCCTCCACCACTTCCACTGGGAAGCTCATTCCACACCGCTACCACTATCTGAGTAAAGAAGTTCCCCCTCATATTACCCCTAAACTTCTGTCCCTTAATTCTGAAGTCATGTCCTCTTGTTTGAATCTTCCCTATTCTCAAAGGGAAAAACTTGTCCACATCAATTCTGTCTATCCCTCTCATCATTTTAAAGACCTCTATCAGGTCCCCCCTTAACCTTCTGAGCTCCAGAAGGGGCATGTTCTCCACAGATGCTGCCTGACCCGCTTAGTTACTCCAGCACTCTGTGAAACGTCACCTATCCATGTTCTCCACAGATGCTGCCTGACCCGCTGAGTTACTCCAGCACTCTGTGAAACGTCACCTACCCATGTTCTCCACAGATGCTGCCTGACCCGCTGAGTTACTCCATCACTCTGTGAAACGTCACCTATCCATGTTCTCCACAGATGCTGCCTGACCCGCTGAGTTACTCCAGCACTCTGTGAAACGTCACCTATCCATGTTCTCCACAGATGCTGCCTGACCCGCTGAGTTCCTCCATCACTCTGTGTCTATCTTCAATGTGGCTTTAGTTTGCATGGGTGGGGGGAGATGGCTGGCACAGACCTGATGGGCCGAAGGGCCTGTTTCTGTGCTTGAGTCCAGGAGCGAACAGGTGCAAAGCCAACAATTGGGCTGATCCCAGTGCGCATGTGGGAACACATTGTGAAGCTGCCAGGACATGCGGGTGGTGGATGTAATCAGATCTGTTGGCAGCACTCTTTTACCTCTGTAGTCCAGAGCCTTGGCTGCAGGCACTGAGCTGCTGAAATCTCACATGCCATTGTTGACACGAGTGCTGTCATCTCTAACCTCCTGCTGCTGAAGAAAGCTCGTCCTGAAACAGCCCTGTCAGTGTTCTCCAGACATGCTGCCAGTCTCGATGTTGCTCCAGCCTTTCTGTGCCGTTCTCCAGAGATGCTGCCTGCCCCGCTGAGTTCCTCCAGCACTCTGTCTTTTGCTCACGACCGTGTCTGTATCTCCAATACTGCATCTGCAGTACAGCACAGGAACAGGCCATTCGGCCCACATTGTCCGTACTGTACACGGCACCAAGGTAAACTAACCCCTATCCCTCCATTCCCTGCGTATCCACGTGTCTGTCTAAAAGCCTCTTCAACACCACTATCATATCTGCCTCCACCACCAACCCTGGCAGCGCGTCCCAGGCACCCACCACCCTCTGTATAAAACTTTATCCATCTCACCTTCTAGCTGTGCACTCGAATTTAGTCAGTCTGAACAAGGGACCCAACCTGAAACGTCACTCATCCATGTTCTCCACGTCTCCTGACCCACTTAGTTAATCCAGCACTTTGTGTCTTTTTTTGTAAACCAGCATCTGCTGTTCCTTGTTTCTACCCTCTAGTCTTTGACATTTCTACGCTGGGAAAAAGGTTCTGACTGTCTACCCTATCTAAGCCTCTCATAACGTTATATATCAGGTCTGAAACATAGAAACATAGAAAATAGGTGCAGGAGTAGGCCATTCGGCCCTTCGAGCCTGCACCGCCATTCAATATGATCATGGCTGATCATCCAACTCAGTATCCTGTACCTGCCTTCTCTCCATACCCCCTGATCCCTTTAGCCACAAGGGCCACATCTAACTCCCTCTTAAATATAGCCAATGAACTGGCCTCAACTACCCTCTGTGGCAGAGAATTCCACAGATTCACCACTCTCTGTGTGAAAAATGTTTTCCTCATCTCGGTCCTAAAGGATTTCCCCCTTATCCTTAAACTGTGACCCCTTGTTCTGGAGTTCCCCAACATCGGGAACAATCTTCCTGTATCTAGCCTGTCCAACCCCTTAAGAATTTTGTAAGTTTCTATAAGATCCCCCCTCAATCTTCTAATTTTTAGTGAGTACAAGCCAAGTCTATCCAGTCTTTCTTCATATGAAAGTCCTGCCATCCCAGGAATCAGTCTGGTGAACCTTCTCTGTACTCCCTCTATGGCAAGAATGTCTTCAACCATCGACCCGTTGATATAAACGTGACTGTGGGTCCCCCTCCTACTCCTTCCAAAGTCCACAATGAGTTCCTTGGTGTTGCTGGTGTTGAGGGCCAGGTTATTGCGCTGGCACCATATGGACAGTTGCTGCTGTAAGTAAAGGGGCTGTCCCACTATACGAGTTTACCCAAGTGCTCTCCCGAGTTTAAAAAAAAATCAAACTCGTAGAATGTACGTAGCGGGTACGTCGGAGCTCGGGACGTCTCTTAGCGGCTCGTAACGCTAACGGCAGGTACTCGGGAAACGCGGGAAGCTCGTGCAGTTTTTTCAACATGTTGAAAATTGTCCACGAGAGCCCAGAGTACCCGCGAGCGGCCATTACCGTAAATCTCCGGGTTTGAATCAGGGGAAACTCGGGAGAACTCTTGAATTACCTCGTACAGTGGGACAGGGGTTTAAGAATGTCATGTTCTATCTGGGACTCACAACAACAGAACACTCTTGACTTGATGAGTGTAGATGGGGCACGTTGGTCAGCATGGGCAAGTTGGGCCGAAGGGCCTGTTTGCACGCTGTGACTATGACTTTGAACGGCGTACATCACGGGGCTTGGCGTGGCTCCACCAAGCGGCCCGTACTCTGGCTCAGTCAGCAGATTTTATTGAACAATGAATGTTTAAATGGTAAACATTGGTCACTCACCAGCGGGCATTGCATGTAAATCACTTGTTTAACAGATTAGATCGGGGCAATCTTTGTAAAGCAATTAGAAGTGCTTAAGAATGGGCAGTAACTGGTTTATCAGCTGTGACTAATTGGATGACTGATAACTCTGAGCAGAGGAATACAAGGCCAGACTGTATCTTACTCAGTAACAACGGCGCAGCAGCCTGGTGCACTGACCTCCACCACGCTGAACAGCTCATCATCCCTGCCCCTCCACCATCACCCCACACACCAACAGCAGGGTGGGTGGTACTGTGATAGAGCCCCAGAGACCCGGGTTCGATCCCGACTACGGGTGCCGTTATACGCAGTTTGCACGTTCTCCCCGTGACCTGCGTGGGTTCTCTCCGGGACGCCAAAGTCGTACGGGTTTGTAGGTTAATTGTCTTGGTATAGAAACATAGACATAGAAACATGGAAAATAGGTGCAGGAGGAGGCCATTCGGCCCTTCCAGCCAGCACCGCCATTCATTGTGATCATGGCTGATCGTCCCCTATCAATAACCCATGCCTGCCTTCTCCCCATATCCCTTGACTCCACTAGCCCCTGGAGCTCTATCTAACTCTCTCTTAAATCCATCCAGTGACTTGGCCTCCACTGCCCTCTGTGGCAGGGAATTCCACAAAGTCACAACTCACTGGGTGAAAAGGTTTTTCCTCACCTCAGTCTTAAATGGCCTCCCCTTTATTCTAAGACGGTGGCCCCTGGTTCTGGACTCGCCCAACATTGGGAACATTTTTCCTGCATCTAGCTTGTCCAGTCCTTTTATAATTACAAGTTGTCCCTGGTGTGTGTTGGGTAGCGTTAGTGTGCGGGGAGCGCTGGTCGGCGTGGACTCGACGGGCCGAAGGGCCTGTTTCCGCGCTGTATCTCATAACTAAATGAAACAAGACCATCATCTCACAGACTGTATCTCAGCAACAATCCCACAAGTGAGGTGCTGTTAGAGTCTGGCAGTCTGGTCTCGACAATGCTGTGGCCAGTCACCAGCATCAACCATGCCCCTTCACTAAGGGTGGTGAATCTGTGGGATTCATTGCCACAAACAACTCTGGAGGCCAAGGCATTGGGTATGTTTAGGGTGGAGATTGACAGATTCTTGATTGGTAGAGGTGTCAAGTGTTATGGGGGGAATGAATGAATGATTGAATGAATGAATGAATGAATGAATGCATGAAGGCAGGAGAATGGGGTTGAGAGGGAGAGATATATCAGCCATGATTGAATGTGTAAGAAGGAACTGCAGATGTTGGTAAAATCAAAGGAAGACACAAAATGCTGGAGTAACTCAGAGGGTGAGGTTTCTCCATCCCCTTCCCAGATCTCCCACTAGTCTTACTGTCTCTGCCTACATTCTATCTCTGTCCCGACCCCTCCCGACATCAGTCTGAAGAAGGGTCTCGACCCGAAACGTCACCCATTCCTTCTCTCTAGAGATGCTGCCTGTCCCGCTGAGTTACTCCAGCATTTTGTGTCTGGCCATGATTGGATGGCAGAGTAGACTTAGTGCTTCTGCCCCTAAGACTTGTGTACTTCTGAATGCCACAGATGAAGACCATGCCACCATCTACCAGACTGTGTCACTGCTAACTCTGAACCCAAGGGCAGCTTCAGATGAGACAAGACCTGAAGCGTGCGTGAAGCTGACCGCAGCAATCATGTCACCGTTGAGTGCGCTGGACTGATGACCAGTGGAGCTGATCACAGCCCAGGGCCAGGGTGCTGACGTTACCCAAACAATGTTCTTCAAGAGCTGACATTTAGCCAAGTAGGCCTCAGGCTGCCAGAGAAAGAGACCAGAACACCAGGTCAGACAAAGGATCGCGACCCCAAACGTCACTAAATTAAATAGTGGGGGGGAGGAGACAAAATGGAAATATAAGGATAGATTTAAAGGGAAAGAGAGTTTAGGAAAAGTTAAGAAAGACACCAGAATTCACGGGGCAGAAAGCTCACAAAGGGATAACAGAGTAAGGGAGACACAAACAATCTCCCAGATGTACTGGAGGACAGAGGAGCTAGGCAGACAGAGGAACTGAAATAAATTTGCATTAGGCGAGAAATAGTATTGGGTAGGCTAATGGGACTGAAGGATGATAAATCCCCTGGACCTGATGGTCTGCATCCCAGGGTCCTCAGGGAGGTGGCTCTAGAAATAGTGGACGCATTGGTGATCATTTTCCAATGTTCAATAGATTCAGGATCAGGTCCTGTGGATTGGAGGATAGCTAATGTTATCCCACTTTTCAAGAAAGGAGCGAGAGAGAGAACAGGGAATTACAGACCAGTTAGCCTGACCGGTGGTGGGAAAGATGCTGGAGTCAAGTATTAAAGAGGTAATAATGGGGCATTTGGATAGCAGTAAAATGATTAGTCCAAGTCAACATGGATTTATAAAAGGGAAATCATGCTTGACTAATCTTCTGGAATTTTTTGAGGATGTGACAAGTAAAATGGATGAAGGGGAGCCAGTGGATGTAGTGTATCTAGACTTTCAGAAAGCCTTTGATAAGGTCCCGCACGGGAGACTGGTGACTAAAATTAGAGCACATGGTATTGGGGGTAGGGTGTTGACATGGATAGAAAATTGGTTGGCAGACCGGAAGCAAAGAGTAGGAGTGGACGGGTCCTTTTCAGAATGACAGGCAGTGGCGAGTGGAGTGCCGCAAGGCTCGGTGTTGGGGCCGCAACTGTTTACAATATATATTAATGATTTAGATGATGGGATTAAAAGTAACACTAGCAAATTTACAGATGACACAAAGCTGGGTGGCAGTGTGAACTGTGAAGAGGATGCTAGGAGTTTGCAGGGTGATCTGGACAGGTTGAGTGAGTGGGCAGATGCATAGCAAATGCAGTATAATGTAGATAAATGTGAAGTTATCCACTTTGGCGGCAAGAACCAGGAGGCAGATTATTATCTCAATTGTGTCAGATTGGGAAAAAGGGAAGTGCAACGAGACCTGGGTGTCCTTGTACACCAGTCACTGAAAGTAAGCATGCAGGTACAGCAGACAGTGAAGAAAGCTAATGGAATGCTAATTGGCATTCATTACGAGAGGATTTTAGTAAAGAGGTCCTTCTGCAGTTGTACAGGGCCCTAGTGAGACCACACCTGGGGTATTGTGTGCAGTTTTGGTCTCCTAATTTGAGGAAGGACATCCTTGCTATTGAGGGTGCAGCGTAGGTTCACCAGGTTAATGCCCGGGATGGCGGGACTGTCATATGAGGGAAGATTGGAAAGACTGGGCTTGTATTCACTGGAATTTAAAAGGATGAGAGGGTATTTTGGAAGTGGCGGCTCGCCTGCAGTCCGTCTGTTTTTTTCTTTTTTTTGTTGTTTTCTTGTCTTGTTTTAGTTAGTTAATTTTAGTTATTAGGTTGTGTATGTGTGGGGTGTGGGGGGGGGGGGTGGGGGGAAAAACTTGTTTGAGTCTCTTCCTTCGGGGGAATGCGACCTTTTCTTGTCGTATCCCCCCGTCTCCGTCTCCGTCTGCGCTGAGGCCTAATGGCCGACTTCGGGGTTGTGGCGACGTTCCTCGGAGGCCCGGTGGACGACATCGTCAGGAGCTCGCAGGTCACAGGTTGGTGACCTGTTTTTCCGGAGCTCCCGCAACAACAGCTTCGTCCACTGGACTGGAGGGCGGCAGCTTCGACCAACCCGGGCCGCGGAGTTTGTACCGGCCCGATCGCGGATTCAGCCGCGGGACTGACTTACTTACCATCACCCGTCGGGGTCACCACATCAGACGCCCGGATCGCCTCGGCACAGAGGGAGAGCAAGGAGGGAGGAGACAAAGACTTTAAGTCTTTTGCCTTCCATCACAGTGAGGAGGTGCCTGGTGAACTCACTGTGGTGGATGTTAAATTTGTGTTTATTGTGTGTTATATTATTTTATTGTATGTACGACTGCAAGGCACGAAATGTCGTTCAGATCGGAAGGTCTGAATGACAATAAAGGATCAAGTCAAGTCAAGTCAAGTTTATTTGTCACATACACATACGAGATCTGCAGTGAAATGAAAGTGGCAATGCTCGCGGACTTTTGTGCAAAAGACAAACAAAAGACAAACAACAAAACAACTTCTTACTATCTTATAGAAACGTATAAAATTATAAAAGGACTGGACAAGCTAGATGCAGGAAAAGTGTTCCCAATGTTGGCGGAGTCCAGAACCGGGGGCCACACAGTCTTAGAATAAAGGGGAGGTCATTTAAAACTGAAATGAGGAATTTTTTTTTCACCCAGAGAGTTGTGAATTTGTGCAATTCTCTGCCACAGAGGGCAGTGGAGGCCAATTCACTGGATGACTTTAAAAGAGAGTTAGATAGAGCCCTAGGGGCTAGCGGAATCAAGAGATATGGGGAGCAGGCAGGCACGGGTTACAGATTGTGGATGATCAGCCATGATCACAATGAATGGCGGTGCTGGCTTAAAGGGCCAAATGGCCTCCTCCTGCACCTATTTTCTATGTTTCTATGTCATCTATCCATGTTCTCCACAGATGCTGCCTGACCCGCTGAGTTACTCCAGCACTCTGTGAAACGTCACCTATCCATGTTCTCCACAGATGCTGCCTGACCCGCTGAGTTACTCCAGCACTCTGTGAAACGTCACCTATCCATGTTCTCCACAGATGCTGCCTGACCCGCTGAGTTACTCCAGCACTCTGTGAAACGTCACCTATCCATGTTCTCCACAGATGCTGCCTGACCCACTGAGTTACTCCAGCACTCTGTGAAACGTCACCTATCCATGTTCTCCACAGATGCTGCCTGACCCGCTGAGTTATGGTGCAGCAGCATCTATGGAGCTAAGGAAATAGGCAACGTTTCGGGCTGAAACCCTTCTGGAAATAGGCAACGTTTCGGGCCGAAACCCGGAAGGGTTTCGGCCCGAAACGTTGCCTATTTCCTTAGCTCCATAGATGCTGCTGCACCCGCTGAGTTACTCCACCACTCTGTGAAACGTCACCTATCCATGTTCTCCACAGATGCTGTCTGACTCGCTGAATTACTCCAACACTATTTGTGTCTTTTTTAACCCAGCATGTGCAGTTCCTTGTGTCTCTATCACTTACTGTACATCCCCTTCATCCATTTGACTTCCAGGAGGAATATTACTCCCGGCAAATAATCCCGGATTTACACACAGTAATATTTTTGAAAGAGACAACTATAGAGGAGATAGTGATCTCTAAAGTCTACAGCAATCGGCAATGTTAACAAGCCGGGTTCCATCCCAACTGCGGGTGCTGTCTGTACGGAGTTTGCACGTTCTCCCCGTGACCTGCGTGGGTTTCCTCCGAGATCTTCGGTTTCCTTCCACTCTCCAAAGACGTCCAGGTTTGTAGGTAGACAAAAATGCTGGAGAAACTCAGCGGGTGTGGCAGCATCTGTGGAGCGAAGGAAATAGGCGACGTTTCGGGCCGAAACCCATCTTTAGACTCAAACTATTTGGCCCGAAGAAACGTCACCCATTCCTTCGCTCCATAGATGCTGCTGCACCCGCTGAGTTTCTCCAGCATTTTTGTCTACCTTCGATTTTCCAGCATCTGCAGTTCCTTCTTGAACAGGTTTGTAGGTCAATTGGTGTGGTATAAATGTAAATAAATATTGTCCCTAATGTGTGTAGGATAGTGTTAGTGTGCGGGGAGATCGCTGGTCAGTGCAGACTCGATGGGCCGAAGGGCCTGTTTACATGCCGTGTCTCTAAACTAAAACTGAACAACACTAGGCTCTGCAACTGCAAGAATATGCAGCATAGTTCATCTGTGGACTGCAAACGCCACATGCCTCAAAGAATCTCTGCAGAGCTCTGGAGAGAAGCAAAAAACAATGCTGTTTGACATTAATGCAGAGTGTAAATAAAAAAATTACGTTCACTAAAAGTTCCATTCTGACCCCCCCAGGATAACCAATTCTCACGCCAGGCCTGAGAATTATCACCAGCCAGTGACGGTTGTATTGTGATTACACCAGGGACCTAGTCTGTGCCTCTCCCAAATATACACTGTATTACCGGGATTGGTAGGCAACAACCTCCTGATTGATCACGTACCCAATGCTCAGAAACAACGATTTTCTCTTAACGAGAGGTAGATGAGCTGCAGATGGCTTTTAAAACCTACAAATATCAACGTTGTGAGTGAAGGTTGACTTTATTCTCCAGTCCGAACTCAATCTAAGACCGGAAACGTGCAAAGGCGACACAAGACAAACAAGATTCCTATTCCACCCACAAAGCCACATTTCTGTTCTGATCTGCCGTCAGGGGAAATGATTTGTTAACCTCCAGAGATGATATCAGCTTGTAAATGCTGGTGCGTACCACACCACAAACAGTGCGGGCATGCACGATAGCATCAAAACAAGACCACATCACAAGAGAGAAATAAGCATTTAGAATTACCCAAAAGTTACAGAATAGTGAAAGGCCTGGACAGAGTGGATGTGGAGAGGATGTTTCCACTAGTGGGAGAGTCTAGGGAGAGGGTAGGGCTGAAGATGTCCTGGTTGGGTTGCTCCTGGGCCTGGCCAAGCTGGCCATCCGCAAGTCACGGTGCCAGACGGCGGAGGGCTCTACCCGGGCCGGCTGCCTGCCCCTTTTCCGGGATTACGTCCGTGCCCGGGTGGGATTAGAAAGGGAATACGCCCTGTCTGTGGGCACCCTGAGGGAGTTCCGGGACCGCTGGGCACCGCAGGGTGTTGAATGTATCCTCAATAAGGATTGTATCATAGTTGTATAATAGTTTATTATGGATATATGTTTGTATTGTATTTATGGTGGTGGGTTCTGGCTTGTTTTATTGTAGTGTAAATATTATTTTTTAATAATTTAATACATTTTTTGATTTAAAAAAACAAAAAACAAAAAAGAAAACTAGTGGGAGAGTCTAGGACCAGAGGCCAAAGCCTCAGAATGAAATGATGTTCCTCCAGGAAGGAGATGAGGAGGAATTTCTTTAGCCAGAGGGTGGTGAATCTGTGGGATTCTTTGACTGTGGAGGCCAAGTGAGTGGTTATTTTTAAGGCAGAGATAGATAGATTCTTGATTAGTGCGGGTGTCAGGGTGTCACCTACTGACTTGTGGTGGAGGGGCATGCGGTGTGGACGATCTCCGCAGAGGCACAGATGTGGCACTGGTTGTGGCAAAGCGATGGCAGAATGCTGTCTAACACATGGGCGAATGAAGAGGTCAGGCAGCATCTGTGGAGAACATGGATAGGTGACGTTTCACAGAGTGCTGGAGTAACTCAGCGGGTGCAGCAGCATCTATGGAGCTAAGGAAATAGGCAACGTTTCGGGCTGAAACCCTTCCGGGTTTCGGCCCGAAACGTTGCCTATTTCCAGAAGGGTTTCGGCCCGAAACGTTGCCTAGTTCCTTAGCTCCATAGATGCTGCTGCACCATAACTCAGCGGGTCAGGCAGCATCTGTGGAGAACATGGATAGGTGACGTTTCACAGAGTGCTGGAGTAACTCAGCGGGTCAGGCAGCATCTGTGGAGAACATGGATAGGTGACGTTTCACCGAGTGCTGGAGTAACTCTGCGGGTCAGGCAGCATCTGTGGAGAACATGGATAGAGGGGAGAAGGCAGGGGACGGGTGTTGAGAGGGTGAGAGATATCAGCCCTGATTGAATGGCGGAGTAGGCTTGATGTGCCAAATGGCCTAATTCTGCTCGTATCAATGAATATAGAACAGTACAGCACAGGACCAGGCCCTTCGGCCCACACGTTTGGGAACTGCTCTGCCCAGGACAAGAAGGCTCTGCAGAGAGTAGTGCGTTCGGCCAAACGCAATGTGGGAACTACACTCGCCTCCCTGCAGGACCTATTTATTTTATTCGTTATTTATTTAATTCTTTATTTCGAACAGAATAAAAGAATAAAAAGCAAGTGTGAAACAGCATAAAACACAAAAACAGGAATATTTATCAAGTGTCATAAACAATATCTATAAATAAATGAAATCATATGTGTCCGAAAATCGTATGTGTCCAATAAGGAGCAGGAAGAAGCCAAAGCTAATTAATTCCCACCCCTTATTCAACTGCTTGTAATTATCTTATACAAATTTAGCAGCTGTATGTACACCAACAGCTATATATATGTACACCAGCAGATATATATACACCAGCAGCTATATATATGTACACCAACAGGTATATATATGTACACCAGCAGCTATATATATATACACCAACAGCTATATATATGTACACCAGCAGCTATATATATATACACCAGCAGATATATATATGTACACCAACAGGTATATATATGTACACCAGCAGGTATATATATGTACACCAACAGCTATATATATGTACACCAGCAGATATATATACACCAGCAGATATATATATGTACACCAACAGGTATATATATGTACACCAGCAGGTATATATATGTACACCAACAGCTATATATATGTACACCAGCAGCTATATATATGTACACCAAATTATTTACATTTATACACTAATCAAATATTTACAAATCCATACAAAAAAAGAGAAAAAAAGAAAAGAAACTCCTCATATACTACACAGTATCTTAGTCATATATACAACCCATCACTATAATCACCCTCCCCAATACAATCAGTATAACAAATATCCCACTCACAATCACCTGTCCTCATCCCAATATCCTTTAAAAAAAGTGTTTTTAAGTGGATTTGCATCAGAAGGTGCAACTCCAGAACCAACAAGATCATGGGGGACCCCTTCCACCCCAGCAACGGACTGTTCCAGCTGCTACGGTCATGAAAACGCCTCCGTTGCCATGCTGTGAGAACGGAGAGGATGAGAAGGAGTTTCTTCCCACAGGCCATTCGGACGGTGAACTTCTATCTCACCAGGGACTAACTTTTTGTTGTTGTTTTCTTGTCCTGTTTTAGTTGGTTAATTTTAGTTATTAGGTTGTGTATGTGGGGGGAGGAGGGTGGGAGAAACGTGTTTTAGTCTCTTCCTTCGGGGGAATGCGACTTTTCTTGTCGTATCCCTCGTCTCCTTCTCCGTCTGCGCTGAGGCCTAATGGCGGAGCTGGCGGCCTCCAACTGGGACCGACCTTGAGGCTCCGGAGGCAGAGCCAGCCAGGACCTACCAGCGCGAGGCTGGCCAACTTCGGGGCTGAGGCGGTGTTCCGGTGGCGGCAACCTGACTTCGGAGCCTCGGAGACTAACTTTACTGTACCATTTACTGCTGTGTGGTGTCTCTTTAAAGTTGCTGGGTTTTTCTTTTTTGTTTCCCCACAAATATGTAATTCCATTCTGTTTAGTGGTCTTTTTGCACAATCCACAAGCATTGCGAGTTTTCATTTCACTGCACATCTCATATGCGTATGTGTCGAATAAACTTGACTTGACTTGAACCTCCATGCCAAAGATGATGCCAAGTTTACTAGAATGTTGCCTGGATTTCAACAACTAAGTTACAGAGATAGGTTGAATAAGTTAGGTCTTTATTCTTTGGAGCGCAGAAGGTTAAGGGGGGACTTGATAGAGGTCTTTAAAATGATGAGAGGGATAGACAGAGTTGATGTGGACAAGCTTTTCCCTTTGAGAATAGGGAAGATTCAAACAAGAGGACATGACTTCAGAATTAAGGGAAAGAAGTTTAGGGGTAATATGAGGGGGAACTTCTTTACTCAGAGAGTGGTGGCGGTGTGGAATGAGCTTCCAGTGGAAGTGGTGGAGGCAGGTTCGTTGGAATCATTTAAAAATAAATTGGATAGGCATCATATGGATGAGAAGGGAATGGAGGGTTATGGTACGAGTGCAGGCAGGTGGGACTAAGGGGAAAAAACGTTGTTCGGCACGGACTTGTAGGGCCGAGATGGCCTGTTTCCGTGCTGTAATTATTATATGGTTATATGGAATCTATTCTGCCTGCAGGTGATCTACGTCCCTCCGTTACCTGTCCGTGTGCCCACAATGTTTAAGGCAGCACGGTGGCGTAGTGGGTAGAGCCACTGCCTCATTGCGCCGGAGACCCGGGTTCGATCCTGACCTCGAGTGCTGTCTGTGTGGAGTTTGCACGTTCTCCCCGTGACCGGGGAGAATTCCAAAGCCACCCGACATCACAGTACAGGTACTCCTCGAACTATAGCTTTCCCCATACAGTCTCTTTGACTTGGGTCACTCAGTGGCTGCTCACTGCTCTCAGCTGCCACACACTACATATAGTTTAGAGTTACACCATTGAAACAGGCCCTTCAGCCCATTGAGTCCACACCGGCCATCATCCCATTCACACGAGTTCTATGCTATCCCATTTTCTCATCCACTCCCTGCACACCAGGAGAAATTTACAAAGAGCCAATTAGCCTGCAAGCCCGCACACCTTTGGGATGTGGCAGGAAACCCACGCGGTCACGGGGAGAACGTGCACACTCCGCACAGGCAGCACCCGAGGTCAAAATCGAACTCGGGTCTCTGAGGCTGCGAGGCGTCTGTTCTAGTTTAGTTCAGTTTTTTAGTTTATTGTCACGTGTTCCGAGGTACAGCGAAAAGCTTTTGTTGCGCGCTAACCAGTCAGCGGAAAGACAACACATGATTACACTCGATCCGTTTACAGTGTATAGATACATGATAAGGGAATAACAGTTAGTGCAAGGTAAAGCCAGCAAAGTCCGATCAAGGATAGTCCGAGGGTCTACGCGCTGCACCACCATGTTGCCCAGTTCAGGAATTCCTTCCCTTTTTTTCGTTAATGAATACTTCCTCGTTAAATCCACCTCTCTGCTGGTCGATGTTCAGTAATCCTCCTGCCTAGCCGGCTGGGATACTCTACTGCATTAACAGTGCAACATACACTCATCGTTGAGACCAAGTGTACGCGATCACCTCCGCATTAACCAACCTGATCTCCCTGTGGCTCAGCACTTCAACTCCCCCTCCCATTCCAAATCCGACCTTTCTGTCCTGGGCCTCCTCCATGGCCAGAGTGAGCCCCACCGTAAATTAGAGGAGCAGCGCCTCATATTCCGCTTGGGCAGTCTGCACCCTAGTGGCATGAACATTGACTTCTCCAATTTCCTGTATCCCTTGCTGTCTCCTCCCCTTCTCAGCTCTCCCTCAGCCCATCGCTCCTCCTCTTCCTATCTCCTTTCTTCTCCCCGCCTCTCCTGTCTGAAGAAGGGTTTCGACCCGAAACATAGAAACATAGAAAATAGGTGCAGGAGTAGAGGCCATTCGGCCCTTCGAGCCTGCATCATTCGCCATTCAATATGATCATGGCTGATCATCCAACTCAGTATCCTGTACCTGCCTTCTCTCCATACCCCCTGATCCCTTTAGCCACAAGGGCCACATCTAACTCCCTCTTAAATATAGCCAATGAACTGTGGCCTCAACTACCTTCTGCGGCAGAGAATTCCAGAGATTCACCACTCTCTGTGTGAAAAAAGTTTTCCTCATCTCGGTCCTAAAAGATTTCCCCCTTATCCTTAAACTGTGACCCCTTGTCCTGGAAACGCTGCCTATTTCCTTCGCTCCATAGATGCTGCTGCACCCGCTGAGTTTATCCAGCACTTTTGTCCACCTTCACTTTTTCCAGCATCTGCAGTTGCTTCTTAAACATCCACTGATGAGTTGCTGCTGCTGCTGTTTCCACTGACTTGAATGGAATGAGAGCAGGGTGCATAAAGCTATTCCATCACCTAGCCTGTCAAACCAATGACCAATTATTCAGTGTCCTCGCATTGGCAGCAATTAAGAATTGAAATTATCAATCTAAAATGCCATCGTAAATTAACACAAGCAAGTGAGAACTTGATTGGCTAAAATACTTCATAGCAGAGCAATAAAGGAACTGGTAGACAAATCGATTAAAGATCAAACTGAAAGAAGACACAATTTGTTGCAGTTAATTCAGCGGGCCAGGCAGCATAGAGTGATACAGTGTGGAAACAGGCCCCTTGGCCCAACTTGCCCACACTGGCCAACATGTCCCAGCTACACTAGTCCCACCTGCCTGCACTTGGTCCATATCCCTCCAAACCTGTCCTATCCAAGTACCTGTCCAACTGTTCCTTAAACATGGAGAACGTGGATAGGTGAAGTTTGTCCAGACTTCACCTTTATTTATCAACAATCAATATAACTAACGTTAAGACAAAAATACTTAGAGACAAGAAGATGGTGGTGAGTATATCAATTAAACATTAAGCGACAATTTTTTCCATCAATTTTGGGGGCACTTTAACGTAATATTGCAGCGGGTAGAGCTGCACCCTCACAGCGCCAGAGACCCGGGTTCGGTCCCGACTACGGGCGCTGTCTGTACAGAGTTTGTACGTTCTCCCCGTGACCTGCGTGGGTTTTCTCCGAGATCTTCGGTTGCCTCCCACACTCCAAAGACGTGCAGGTTTGTCGGTTAATTGGCTTTTGTAAAATTGTAACATGTCCCTGGTGTGTGTGGGATGCTGTTAGTGTGCGTGGATCGCTGGTCAGTACGGACTCTGTGGGCTGAAGAGCCTGTTCCACGCTGCATCTCTAAACTAAACTAAACTAAACTAAACGGGGTCAAGGAAAGAGCGTTCACCTTCGATCGCGGCCCTGTTTCCACCGATCTTTACACGACCACGTACAAGAAGCGACAAGACAGACACAATGTATGCAGATGCCGAGATGTGTGTTCAGCTCTGGGTGAACAACGTCTGATCTTGCGTGTGGACTCGATAAGAAGAATTTGCAGGAAAAATGTTCCCAATGCTGGGCGAGTCCAGAACCAGGGGCCACAGTCTTAGAGTAAAGGGGAGGTCATTTAAGACTGAGGTGAGAAAAAACTTTTTCATCCAGAGAGTTGTGAATTTATGGAATTCCCTGCCACAGAGGGCAGTGGAGGCCAAGTCACTGGATGGATTTAAGAGAGAGTTAGATAGAGCTCTAGGGGCTAGTGGAGTCAAGGGATATGGGGAGAAGGCAGGCACGGTTTATTGATAGGGGACGATCAGCCATGATCACAATGAATGGCGGTGCTAGCTCGAAGGGCCGAATGGCCTCCTCCTGCACCTAAATATTTTTTTTTCTATGTTTCTAACTAAGTGAAACAAGTCGGTAGAAACATGGATAATAGGTGCAGGAGGAGGCCGTTCGAGGTGCAAAATCGGTGCAAATACCCCGTTCCTGATTTCACCCATTTTCTATTCAATTACATGGTGTACCCATTAGCTTAGTAAGTGTACATGTCACATTGCAGGTGTTGCACACGCTATAGTGGTGTACACCGTCACAATAAACAAGCACTGTGTATTTGGATCGTGACCAATTATTAATAAGAGTTTATGTGCACTCCGCCAATGTTTCCAATTGGCCTCAACTTCCAATGTCAACTCTCAATCATCCTCCACAAACCTTCACCTTGCAACCATTTAGAAAGTTATAAAATCAATAAGTTCAGCTCGTAGTCAAATGCAAACTGCAATATCATCACAAAATGTCGCTGCAAAAAGGTTTCAGCCACTGAAATATTAGGTGGCAAAAACTCTACTAAATCAGTGCAGTTTGAAGACACACGGTGGGTCATGTTCACGGTGCTTTGAGAACTCCTTGGTATCTCAGATTATGAAAAGTATTCTTATTAGAAATTGTCCTCATTGACGCCTCCACGCCTCCATCGATTACACAACAGGTCAGAAAGTTTCTCTTTAAACCTGCCCTCATCTACATCAACATCCCAACACATCCGACCACATCCAAGATGGTGCCCACCGCAGGCATGCAAGCCACAGAAGGAGATCTACAATCACGCATTACAAAATGTTTTCCTCATCTCGGTCCTAAAAGGCTTCCCTCTTATCCTTAAACTCCGAAAATCTTCTCCATTCTCTTCCAAAAGGAATGAGTGGGTTAACATATGATGAGCGTTTGCAGGCACTGGGCTTTTCCGAAAATTATAACTACTCTTAATTCAAATTCACACATGCACTGACTTCACAGCCCAAGACCCGGACTTCCATCTGTATATATGTATATAGCGCCGCAGAATTGTGCACCCCCCCCCCCCCCCCCCCCCCCCCCCCCCCCCCAGGAAAAATGTTCCCTTCTGTTGTTTTTTGTTTTTCTGTTTCTTGTTTTTTGTACTAAATTGTATGTATGCACTGAGTACGAGCAGCTTTCAATTTCACTGTACATGTATAGTGACAATAAATGGCATATCTATATCTAAACTGTGACCACTTGTTCTGGACTTCCCCAACATCGGGAACAATCTTCCTGCATCTAGCCTGTCCAACCCCTTAAGAATTTTGTAAGTTTCTATAAGATCCCCCTCAATCTTCTGAATTCTAGCGAGTACAAGCCAAGTCTATCCAGTCTTCTGACCGTGATCCTGGTGCCACAAAATACACCCATACTAGGAAGGAATAAGTCTGTGGAATTATTTGCCACAGTAGGCTGTTGAGGCCAAGTCAATGTATATTTTTAAGGCAGAGATATATAGATTATTGATTAGCGCGGGTGTCAGGGGTTATGGGGAGAAGGCAGGAGAATGGGGTTAGGAGGGAGAGAGAGATCAGCCATGATAGAATGGCGGGGTATACTTGATGGGCCGAATGGCCTAATTCTGCTCCTATCATTTATGACCTTATCACCTTAAAATGTACCATTTATTTTTATCCACGTTAAAACCCATTCAACATTCCTTAATGGAAGCCAGTTCCTTTATGTCACCTGGATATCAGCAGTTATATACTGTGTGGTGTTCCCCAAGCAGTGGTGAAAGGAATAGACGCACAGAGTGTGTTTCGCATAAATAATGCATTTCGTTGTCTCTGTACTGTACACTGACAATGACAATTAAAATTGAATCTGAATCTGAGTCTCTTGCCCAGAGTAGGGGAATCGAGGACCAGGGGACACAGGTTCAAGGTGAAGGGGAAAAGATTTAATAGGAATCTGAGGGGTAACTTTTTCACACAGAGGTCGGTGGGTGTATGGAACAAGCTGCCAGAGGAGGTAGTTGAGGCTGGGACTATCCCAACGTTTAGGAAACAGTTAGACAGGTACATGGATAGGACAGGTTTGGAGGGATGCGGACCAAGCGCAGGCAGGTGGGACTAGTGTAGGTGGGACATTGTTGGCCGGTGTGGGCAAGTTGGGCCGAAGGGCCTGTTTCCACACTGTATCACTCTACGACTCTATGAAAACATGTGCTAATTTCCACAACAATGCATCTTGAATCCTTCTCTGCTCCTCAATGTCTTTGCTTGCTGTTGCCAACCTTGCTGCCAATGGAAATTTCCCATTAGTGACTTGAGGTTACATTTACAGCTGAAGTCAACCATCTGGAATGTTGTAAACCGCTTTTTAAAAATCCAAGCAAATTACATTAATCAGATAGAAATGCTCGGGCAATTATTCCAAATCATTACTGATTGTTTCTTCAGGCCTCTGTGCTCTTTAAACTGGTATTGGCAGCAGACCCAATGTTCATCAGCACACTCAGAATGCACAACACTGAACTGTACAGCACAGGAACAGGCCCTTCAGCCCACAATGTCCATGCTGTACATGATGCCAAGTTAAACTAATCCCCTCTGCCTGCATGTGAACTGTATCCCTCCATTCCCCGCATATCCACGTGCCTGTCTAAAAGCCCCTTCAACACCACTATCGTATCTGCCTCCACCCCCACCCCTGGCAGTGTGTTCCAGGCACCCACCATCCTCTGCCAGTTTCACTTTAAACTGTGTGGGAAGGAGCTGCACTGAAGATAGACACAAAAGGCTGGAGGGATATGGACCAAAGGTGGATAGGTGGGGCTAGTGTAGTTGGGACATGTTGGCCAATGTGGGCAAGTTGGGCCGAAGGGCCTCATCCAATGTTGTATCAATCTACGACCATGACCCGAAACGTCACCTATTCCTTCTCTCCACAGATGCTGCCTGACCTGCTGAGTTACTCCAGCATTTTGTGTCCATCTTCACTTTATAGTTAGGCCTTCCCTCGCTGTGGGAAATATGTTCTGAGTGTCTACCCTGTCCTGATTGTAGATACGACTATCAGGAGGTCTCCTCCACTTCTCCGTACATGTTATGTTGACTGGTCTGAACATTTTCTAGTAAGGGTCTATCCTCTAACACCCATACGCCTCTCTAGAATTTACTCAGTCACGTTGGCGCAGCGGTAGAGTTGCCGCCTTACAGCGAATGCAGCGCCGGAGACCTGGGTACGATCCTGACTAGGGCTGCTGTCTGTACGGAGTTTGCATGTTCTCCCCGTGACCTGCGTGGGTTATCTCCGAGATCTTCGGTTTCCTCCCACACTCCAAAGACGTACAGGTTTGTGGGTGGTTTGGCTTCAGTGCAAGAGCAACAATTGTTCCACGGTTGATGTTAGTGAGTGGGGAGCGCTGGTCGGCGCGGACTCGATGGGCCGAAGGGCCTGTTTCCATGCTGTATCTCTAAACGATACTAAACCCATTGCACAAGTGACAGAGTAAGCAAGATCGGCCGGCATGTTTTGGAGAATGGAGAATGGAGCGGCTGGGCTTGTACACTCTAGAGTTTAGAAGGATGAGAGGGCATCTCATTGAAACATATAAGATTGTTAAGGGTTTGGACACGCTAGAGGCAGGAATCATGTTCCCGATGTTGGGGGAGTCCAGAACCAGGGGCCACAGTTTAAGAATAAGGGGTAAGCCATTTAGAACGGAGACGAAGAAACACTTTTTCGCAGAGTTGTGAGTCTGTGGAATTCTCTGCCTCAGAGGGCGGTGGAGGCAGGTTCTCTGGATACTTTCAAGAGAGAGCTAGATAGGGCTCTTAAAGATAGCGGAGTCAGGGGATATGGGGAAAAGGCAGGAACGGGGAACTGATTGGGGATGATCAGCCATGATCACATTGAATGGCGGTGCTGGCTCGAAGGGCCGAATGGCCTACTCCTGCACCTATTGTCTGTTGTCTATTGTCTATGCTGGGGCTGGCTGTGTGTTTTGTTGAGTTGGGGATTTCAAATTGCATTTTGTTGACTCCGATTTTCTCAGCCAAAGTTCACCTTGGTCTTCCCAACCGAGATCACCTTCTCAGTCTGAAGAAGGGTCTCGACCCGAAACGTCATCCATTCCCTCTCTCCAGTGATGCTGCCGGTCCCGCTGAGCTACTCCAGCAGTTTGTGTCTCTCGTCACCTTCGACTTGCTTCTAACCTGGAAGCAGCTAGGTGTGATCTCAGAGAGAAAGGTTACATTGGTAGCTATTGATTCTACGCCTCAAAGAAGGCTACTCCAGAAGGAGCAACACCTTGACACAGCTGGTAAAGCCCCTGTCTCACTGCGCCAGAGACCCGGGTTCAATCCTGACCTTGGATGCAAGTCCTGCCCGTGACCGAGTGGGTTTCCTCCAGGTGCTCTGGTTTCCTCCCACACTCCAAAGACATGCCGGTTTGTAGGTTAATTGCCCCAAGTGGGACGACAGATGGCGCAATGGGCTAAGTGTTCGGCTGGCGACCGGAAGGTAGCCGGTTCGAATCCCGCTTGGAGTGCATACTGTCGTTGTGTCCTTGGGGCAAGACACTTCACCCACCTTTGCCTGTGTGTAAAATGTAATGTAATTATGTGAAGCACTTTGGGGTCAATGCAAGTTGACTAAAAATGTGCTATATAAATAAGATTATTATTATTATTATTATTATTATTAAGTGTGTAGGGAGTGGATGATGAAGTGTGATAACTGGTGTGCTGGGGTGATGGATGGTCGGGGTGGACTTGGTGGACCTCAGGACACCGGGGAGATGGCAGCCTTGCCAGCAGTCTGGCCGTTGTTTCATCTTTTTGTTATTTTTAGCGTTTGTTAAAAGTTTGTTTTAATGTACTTGGGTTTGTTTTATGTGGGGGAGAGGGGATCGGGGGAAACTTATTTACAAGTTCCTACCTTCCTGGAGAGGTGATCAATTCTGCAGCCTCCCATCGCTGGAGCTGGAGGCCTCCTCAAACTGTTGTGAGCCCCACTGCGGGGCAAGAGCTTAACATCGGAGCTGATCCCTTGCCTGGGATCGTTCCCACCGCGGCCTGCGGACGTACCATCAAGGGCTCGCAGTCTCGGGAGAGGCTAGTCCGGAGCTCCGACGCTGCAGAAAGTTCGACCAGCCCCGATTTCGCCCTCCATCACAGTGAGGAATGTGGAGGAGTCACTGTGGTGGATGTTGATGTTAAAATGTGTTTTTGAGTGATCTGTTGCTTTTAATTGTATGACTGGCCTGGCCAATGAAATTCCTCATATGTTGCAAAACTGATTGGTAACGGATCGTGCATGGCAGTGTTGGCAGTGATCCAGAATTGTCCAGCAATCTCCCAAACTGGAGCCCTGGTCTCTTTGGCAAGTCTTCAACAAACAATCACAAGCTCATTTCATGACCACCACTAATTCCTGCTTTATGCCTCATTTCCCACAAGGATCTCAGCTGATATTGTTTGATCAATGCTTTTTGACCTCAGAACATTTAAATTAGAAACCTCAACTGAATGTCTTATCCCCTGTGGGATTGAGATATGCAAAATACCTCCAAGATCAGAGTCTTTACATGTTCATCCAATAGCAAATGCAATGCGACACGTTCTTTTATATCGACAGTTTTTATCAATGCAATGCATTTGGGCCGGCACGGTGGCGCAGCGGGTAGAGCTGCTGCCTCACAGCGCCAGAGACCCGAGTTCCATCCTGACTACGGGTGCTGCCTGTACGGAGTTTGCACGTTCTCCCCGTGACCTGCGTGGGTTTTCTCCGGGATCCCCGGTTTCCTCCCACACACCAAAGACGTGCAGGTTTGTAGGTTACTTGGCTTGGCGTAATTGTAAATTGTCCCTAGTGTGTGTAGGATAGTGTTAGTGTGCGGGGATCGCTGGTCGGTGCGGGCTCTGTGGGCAGAAGGGCCAGTTTCCGCGCTGTATCCCTAGAATATATGAAAAGCATTGAATGTGTCTGATGAACACAGATCGTACACTAGAGGTGTCAATTGTTTTGTGGACTCATTTAAAGCAACTCGAAAGAGAGAATTGAAAATAATGAAAATAACTCACATTCTTTTTGGACTGATCATAAATGAAAAAGTGTGAAACAACTTAAAAAAGGAATTTGTTCAGAGGTATTGATTGAAAGATACAGCATGGAAACAGGCCCTTCAGCCCACTGAGTCCATGCCGACCATTGATCACCCGTTCACACAAGTTAGAAACATAGAAACATAGGTGCAGGAGGAGGCCATTCGGCCCTTCGAGCCAGCACCGCCATTCATTGTTGATCATGGCTGATCGTCCCCAATCAACAACCCATGCCTGCCTTCTCCCCACATCCCTTGATTCCACTAGCTATGTTAGTGGAATCAAGTTCTATGTTATCCCACTTTCTCATCCACTCCCTACGCACTAGGAACAATTAACCTAGAAACCCGCCGTCTTTGGGATGTGGGGGGAAACCGGAGCACCCGGAGGAAACCCACGCAGTCACATGGAGAACGTGCAAACTCCACACAGACAGACAGCACCCGATGTCTCTCCTTCTTCATTCGGGGAAGGGTCCTGACCTGAGATGTCACTTATCCGGGTCCTCCAGAGATGCTTAGAAGAACCAGCAGATGCAGGTTTAAACCGAAGATGGTATTCACTGGAGTTTAGAAGGATGAGGGGGTGGTCTCTTGTAGAAACATATAAAATTATAAAAGGACTGGACACGCTAGATGCAGGAAAAATGGTCCCAATGTTGGGCGAGTCCAGAACCAGGGGCCACAGTCTTAGAATAAAGGGGAGGTCATTTAAGACTGAGGTGAGAAAAAACGTTTTCACCCAGAGAGTTGTGAGTTTATGGAATTCACTGCCACAGGGGGCAGTGTTAGATAGAGCTCTCAGGGCTGGTGGAGTCAAGGGATATGGGGAGAAGGCAGGCACGGGTTATTGATTGGGGACGATCAGCCATGATCACAATGAATGGCGGTGCAGGCTCGAAGGGCTGAATGGCCTCCTCCTGCACCTATTTTCTATGTTTCTATATTTTCTATAGACACGGAATGCTGGAGTAACTCACCGGGACAGAGAGAAGGAATGGGTCTGAAGAAGGGTCTCGACCCGAAATGTCGCCTGCTCGTTCTCTGTGGAGTTGCTGCCTGTCCCGCTGAGTTACTCCAGCACTCTGTGTCTCCCCACCTGCTTGGACTGGGTCTGTGTGAGTCCCAGGCCATTGCAGTGGGAACTCGGAGCTTCTGTCTGGCACAGTGAGAGGCCCTGCCCTGTCCTTGCCACCGGAGAAAGCTCGGGGGGACCACTAACAGTCTTTAGATGTCCCTAATAGTCCGAGACATTTAATACCCATTAGAAATCACGTCAATAATTAAAACTAAAATTAAAAATTATAAGAGCTTTAAATCATAAAAATAATAAAAACACCTAAAGGACATAAATATTTAAAAATATTAAACTGTTTCTACATCCTGCTGATCTACATCGGGGAGACTAAGCGATCCTTGGCGATCGTTTCGCCCAACGCCTCCGCTCGGTCCGCAATAACTAACCTGATCTCCCGGTGGCTCAGCACTTCAACTGCCCCCTCCCATTCCCAATCCGACCTTTCTGTCCTGGGCCTCCTCCATGGCCAGAGTGAGTCCAATCGTAAATTGGAGGAGCAGCGCCTCATATTCCGCTTGGGTAGTTTACACCCCAGCGGTAAGAACATTGACCTCTCCAATTTCAGGTAGTCCCTGCTTTCTCCCTCCTTCCCCTCCCCTTCCCAGCTCTCCCACACACAGCCCACTGTCTCCGCCTCTTCCTTTCTTCCCGTCCTCACCCACCCCCACCCGTCCCACATCGGTCTGATGTGGGGGTGGGGGAATAGGTGACGTTTCGGGTCGAGACCTGGAAGCATCTATGGAGCGAAGGAATAGGTGACGTTTCGGGTCGAGACCCTTCCGGGTCTCGACCCGAAACGTCGCCTATTCCTTCGCTCCATAGATGCTGCCTCACCCGCTGAGTTTCTCCAGCATTTTTGTCTACCTTCGATTTTTCCAACATCTGCAGTTCTTTCTTAAACAACTGTCTCCTCCACTCCCTACACACTGAGTGCCAATTAGCCTACACACCCGTGATATGAGAGGGGAACCAGAGCACCCGCAGAGAACCCACGAGGTCCCAGGGAGAAGGCCATTCTTGCTATGGAGGCAGTGCAGCGTTGGTTCATGAGGTTAATCCCCTGGGATGGCGGGTCTGTCATATGAGGAAAGATTGGAATGACTAGGCTTGTATTCACTGGAATTTAGAAGGATGAGGGGGAGATCTTATAGAAACGTATAAAATTAGAAAAGGACTGGACAAGCTAGAGGCAGGAAACATGTTCCCAATATTGGGCGAGTCCAGAACCAGGGGCCACAGTCTAAGAATAAAGGGGAGGCCATTTAAAACTGAGATGAGAAAAACCTTTTTCACCCAGAGAGTTGTGAATTTGTGGAATTCCCTGCCACAGAGGGCAGTGGAGGCCGATTCACTGGAGGGATTTAAGAGAGAGTTAGATAGAGCTCTAGAGGCTAGTGGAGTCAAGGGATATGGGGAGAAGGCAGGAACGGGGTACTGATAGGGGACGATCAGCCATGATCACAATGAATGGCGGTGCTGGCTCGAAGGGCCGAATGGCCTACTCCTGCAGCTATTGTCTATGTTTCTATGAGAAAGTACAAACTATCACGCAGACAGCACAGCACCCGAGGTCAGGATTGAACTGGGGTTCCTGATGCTCCTTGGCTCAGCTAACCCTCTGTGCCAGGACTTCAGAGACTTGGAAGTTGGAAGATGGTGCAGGAACACGGCCACTCTCTCCATAAGACCATCTATTGTAGATACAAGGAACTGCAGATGCATAAAAAAGACACAATGTGCTGGAATAATACAGCTGGTCACGCAGCATAAGGTCATAGAATCATACAGTGTAGAAACAGGCCCTTTGGCCCAACTTGCACACGCCAACCAACATGCCCCATCCACACCCGTCCCACCTGCCCACATTTGGCCCATGTTCCGAGCCAAAATGTCATCAATCCATGTGATAAAAGGCCGAAACACCCAGTGGCGTTGAGACACAACTAAAGATGAGTCAGATAGGTAACAAAATCACCTACTGGTCACCCCCAAGAATACCAAATGTCTATTGTAGTGAAAAACCTTATGGATTGTAACATCGAGTCCTACTAATCAATAGTTCCCCAGAGATGCTGCCTGACTTGAGAATCTATGGTACTCATGTATAATATGTTTTGACTGGATCGCACGCAGAACAAGCTTTTCACTGTGTGTCTCTGTACAGGGATCTTGTTTTTAGTTTTAGCTTTAGAGACGCTGGGCGGATACAAGCCCTTTGGCCCACCAGCGACCCACCCCTCCCGCACCCTCACACTATCCTTGACACACTCAGGACCGTTTACATTTACACCCAGCCAATTAATCTGCAAACCTGTACGTCTTTGGAGTGTGGGAGGAAACTGGAGATTCCGGAGAAAACCCACGGGGAGAACGTGCAGACTCCGTACAGGCAGCACCCGTAGTCGGGATCGAACTGGCGGAGCTGCAAAGGCAGTGACTCTACCCACTGTGTTGCACCACTGTGCTGTCCTATTGTGTGTCTGTGTATATCTCTGTGTATATATCTGTCCCCCACGTAACTATAAATAAACGGAACTAAATACTGCTTTAATTAGGATGGAAACTGCGCTGAGACTGTGTGTAAAACGTTTGGGCGTTTGGTACCTTATTCTCTTCATGTTATGGATGATTTGCCAAGAGATATGTTGAAAGTTTGAGAGGATGTGGATTGAGATTAACTGCTTTTTCTGATGGTGTCCATGAAAGTTCATCCAACACTATAATACAGGCTATCTATCAACAGACTTAAATTCCAGGGCTATCTTACCTCAGTCAGTTGCATGCAAACATGAATCACAAGGAGGTGCGTGAGACCCAGCGGTTATGTACACAACAGCACAAGGCCATTCATCATCTTCAAGATGCAGCCCAGACCATCACACAAACCAAGCTCCCTTCTATTAGACAATAGGTGCCATTCGGCCCTTCGAGCCAGCACCGCCATTCAATGTGATCATGGCTGATCATCCCCAATCAGTACCCCGTTCCTGCCTTCTCCCTATATCCCCTGACTCCGATATTTTTAAGATCCCTATCCAGCTCTCTCTTGAAAGCATCCAGAGAACCTGCCTCCACCGCCCTCTGTGGCAGAGAATTCCACAGACTCACCACTCTCCGTGAGAAAAAGTGTTTCCTCGTCTCCGTTCTAAATGGCTCACCCCTTATTCTTAAACTGTGTGTGGCCCCTGGTTCTGGACTCCCCCAACATCGGGAACATGTTTCCTGCCTCTAGCGTGTCCAAACCCTTAACAATCTTATATTGATAGACACAAAAAGCTGGAGTAACTCTGCGGGACAAGCAGCATAGGGGCAGAATTGAATGGGTGGAGAGAAGGAATGGGTGACGTTTCATGTCAGGACCCTTCTTCAGACTCAACCCGAAACGTCACCCATTCCTTCGCTCCAGAGATGCTGCCTGTCCCACTGAGTTACTCCAGCATTTTGTGTCTATCTTTGGTTTAAACCAGCATCTGCAGTTCCTTCATGTACACCTCCCTTCCATCGACTCCATCTAAACCTCACGCTGCCTCGGCAAGGCCAGCAGCATCATCAAGGACCAGTCTCACCCCCGGCCACTCCCTCTTCTCCCCTCTCCCATCGGGCAGAAGTTACAGAAGTGTGAAAACGCACACCTCCAGTTTCAGGGGCAGTTTCTTCCCGGCTGTTATCAGGCAACTGAACCATCCTACCACAACCAGAGAGCAGCGCTGAACTACTATCTACTATTTAAGCCCCATATCTGAGGAACGATGTACTGGCTCTGGAGAGGGTCCAGAGGAGATTTACAAGAATGATCCCAGGAATGAGTGGGTTAACATATGATGACCTCATTGAAAGTTGGATAGAGTGGATGTTGGGAGGATATTTCCACTGGTGGGAGAGTCTAGGATTAGAGGCCATAGCCTCAGAATAAAAGGATGTACTTTTAGAAAGATGAGGAGGAATTTCTTTAATCAGAGGGTGGTGAATCTGTGGAATTCATCGCCATAGACGGCTGTGGAGGCCACAAGTCAGTGGATATTTTTAAGGCCTGAGATTGACAGATTCTTGATCAGTGCGGGTGTCAGGGGTTATGGGGAGAAGGCAGGAGAATTGGGTTGGGAGGGAGAGATAGATCAGCCATGATTGAATGGCAGAGTAGACTTGATGGGCCGAATGGCCTAATTCTGCTCCTGTGAAGTTATGAACTTACGACCCTGTGTTCCAGGCACCCACCACCCTCGGATTTCTGTGGCCCTGGAAAATGTCGACTAAAGACAGGAAAGGCTACATTAAGTCTCATTACCCAGTTTCAGCGTCGGCAGGTCAACAAATGCCAGTTACAATTTAAGATGCGGGATTGCTAGAACCAAGAAATTCTTTCAGAAATTGTTCGCTGTCTCTGAACAGCTCTGTTCCTTTGACCTTCCAGCCAGCGATATCAGAAACCAATAAGTCGTGTATAAAATGCACCTTGCCTCTCCTGGAGAGCGACCTGTCTCATTAATAGCAACGGATTAGACAGGCAGCTTGCAGCTTCAAGGTAGAATTTCAACTTTGCTTGATGTCCTTTGGGGTGTTTGAATACATTTTAACCTTTCAATCATGCAGTGGTATTATGAAATCGTGAAGAACATTCCTGAGTCGCTCGCCTGCAGACAGCAATTTCAAGATCTACAAGAGATTTCTGATTTCTATTGAAGAACAAGACTCGGGCTCCAGTGCATTATTAAACCCCTGTCCCACGGTGCAAGTTCATTCCAAGAGTTCTCCCCCCTGATTCGAACTCGGAGATTTACGGTAATGGCCACTCGTCGGTACTCGGGGCTCTCGTGGACATTGTTCAACATGTTGAAAAATCTTCACGAGTCTTCCCGTGCTTACCTGCCATTAGCGAGTCTTCCCAAGTACCTGCCGTTAGCGCTAAGACACGTCCCCGAGCTCCAACGTACCCGCTACGTTCATTCTCCGTGCTTACCACGAGTTTGATATTTTTTAAACTCGGGAGAGCTCTTGGAATGAACTCGCACCGTGGGTCAGGGGTTTAACACAGACCCGGGGAATGGATGATTTGGGCTGAAGTATTTCTGTATAACTAGATTACAAAAGGGTCGGACTTATTCTAAGGTAAGGAGCATCCCATAAAGCGGCAACACAAGTGGACAGAGGGGTAAAGAAGGCGTACCTTGCGCTTGCCGACATCGGTCGTGGCGATGAGTACAAGAGTCAGGAACTCACAATGCAGCTCTGTAGGGCGTTGGTTTGGCCGTGTATGGAGTATTGCGCGCAGTTCTGGTCGACCCCATTACAGGAAGCATGCAGAGGCTTTGGAGGGGTGTGGAGGGGGGGGTGGGGAGAGGAGGTTCACCAGAACAATGCCTGGATTAGAGGGGATTAGCTACAGGAAGAGTTTTGGACAAAATAGGGATTGTTTTCTCTGGAACGTCAGAGGTCGGGAGGGGAGGCCTGATAGAAGTTTATAACATTAGGAAAGGCAAAGATAGGGTAGACAGTCAGAACCTTTTTTTCCTAGGATGGAAAAGTTAAATACTACTGCCTGACAATGGCAGAGACCTCCCATTCCCAATCTGACCTTTCTGTCCTGAGCCTCCTCCATTGTCAGAGTGAGGCCTAGCGCAGATTGGAGGAACAGCACCTCATATTTCGCTTGGGCAGTTTACACCCCAGCGGTATGAACATTGACTTCTCTAACTTCAAGTAGCCCTTGCTTTCCCCCTCTCTCCATCCCCAGTTTTCCCACCAGTCTTACTGAAGAAGGGTCTGAAGAAGGGTCTCGACCCGAAATATCGGCCATTCCTTCTCTCCACAGATGCTGCCTGTCCCGCTGAGTTACTCCAGCAATTTGTGTCTATATGAACATTGGGCTGTCTAGTTGCACCATTTTCTACACTAGTATTGGGGTTATTAATTTATAGTATTTTTTTGTTTATGATTTATTATCTGTGTGCATTGTGTTCACAAGTCTGTTGTGCTGCTGCAAGTAAGAATTTTAATGTTCTGCAGTCGAAGCACAAGGCAATGAAACACTCTTGGTTCGTGAAGATCGACACAAAGTGCTGGAGTAACTCAGCGGGACAGGCAGCATCTCTGGAGAGAAGGAACGGGTGATGTTTCGGGTCGAGACCTTTCTTCAGACTCTCCAGTGATGTTGCCTGTCCCGCTGAGTTACTCCAGCACTTTGTGTCTATCTTTGGTTTAACCTTGTGATGTGGATGTGGAGAGGATGTTTCCACTGGTGGGAGAGTCTAGGACTAGAGGTCACAGCTTCAGAATTAAAGGACATTCTTTTAGGAAGGAGATAAGGAGCCATTTCTTTAGTCAGTGGGTGGTGAATCTGTGAAAATCTTTGCCACAGAAAGCTATGGAGGCCAAGTTAGTGGATATTTTTAACGGCATAGATAGATTCTTGATTAATACGGGTGTCAGAGGTTATAAACAACAGACAAAAGACAATAGGTGCAGGAGGAGGCCATTCGGCCCTTCGAGCCAGCACCGCCATTCAATGTGATCATGGCTGATCATCCCCAATCAATACCCCGTTCCTGCCTTCTCCCCATATCCCCTGACTCCGCTATCTTTAAGAGCCCTATCTAACTCTCTCTTGAAAGTATCCAGAGAACTGGCCACCACCATCCTCTGAGGTAGAGAATTCCACAGACTCACCACTCTCTGTGTGAAAAGGTACCTCCTCATCTCCGTTCTAAATGGCTCACCTCTTATTCTTAAACTGTGTGGCCCCTGGTTCTGGACTCCCCCAACATCAGGAACATGTTTCCTGCCTCTAGTGGGTCCAAACCTTTAATAATCTTATATGTTTCAATGAGATTCCCTCTCATCCTTCTAAACTCCAGAGTGTACAAGCCCAGCTGCTCCATTCTCTCAGCATATGACAGTCCCGGGAATTAACCTTGTGAACCTACGCTGCACTCCCTCAATAGCAAGAATGTCCTTCCTCAAATTTATAGACCAAAACTGCACACAATACTCCAGGTGTGGTCTCACCAGGGCCCTGAACACAGGGAGAAGGCAGGAGAATGGGGTTAGGAGGGAGAGATAGATCAGCCATGATTGAATGGCGGAGTAGACGTGACGGGGATGAATGGCCTCATTCTACTCCTATCACTTATGACCTTATGACCCAGCATCTGCAGTTCCTTCCGACACTCTTGGATCTTGGTGACTGCAGACTGTCGAGGTGAATGTGGCCACGGTCACTAGATTCAAGATTCACGATTCAAGTGAGTTTATTGTCATGTGTCCCTGATAGGACAATGAAATTCTTGCTTTGCTTCAGCACACAGAACATAGTAGGCATGAATACAGAACAGATCAGTATGTCCATATACCATTATATAAATATATACACACATGAATAAATAAACTGATAAAGTGCAAATAAACAGAAAGTGGTTATTAATAATCAGAGTTTTGTCCGAGCCAGGTTTAATAGCCTGATGGCTGTGGGGAAGTAGCTATTCCTGAACCTGGACGTTGCAGTCTTCAGGCTCCTGTACCTTCTACCTGAAGGTAGCAGGGAGATGAGTATGTGGCCAGGATGGTGTGGGTCCTTGATGATACTGCCAGCCTTTTTGAGGCAGCGACTGCGATAAATCCCCTCGATGGAAGGAAGGTCAGAGCCGATGATGGACTGGGCAGTGTTTACTACTTTTTGTAGTCTTTTCCGCTCCTGGGCGCTCAAATTGCCGAACCAAGCAACGATGCAACCGGTCAGCATGCTCTCTACTGTGCACCTGTAGAAGTTAGAGAGAGTCCTCCTTGACAAACCGACTCTCCGTAATCTTCTCAGGAAGTAGAGGCGCTGATGAGCTTTCTTAATAATTGCATCAGTGTTCTCGGACCAGGAGAGATCCTCAGAGATGTGCACGCCCAGGAATTTGAAGCTCTTGACCCTTTAAACCATCGACCCGTTGATATAAACGGGACTGTGGGTCCCCCTCCTACACCTTCCAAAGTCCACAATGAGTTCCTTGGTTGTGCTGGTGTTGAGGGCCAGGTTTGTGGGGCCTAGACGGGGCACAAGGCAGCTTGGTACCACCACGGGGCAACCGCCCTCTCTCATCATGGCAGCGTTGGAACTGAAATCACCGCTGCTCCCTCCGTGACCAGGGTTTATTTATCAGCTGCGATGTTGCAGATTTATAAGCCTCATTTACTCTTGCCACTTCCATGTCATAATGTTTCGAAACAGCGGTGCAGACTGCAAAATCTTGGACATGTTCCAGCAGCTCATGGTTACAGCTCACATTCTATAATTAAAATTAAATGTACTAGGAAAATCAATTTTTAAGAAATTAATTTTTCAATAAAAATTCACTGTACAACTGTTCAACACTGAACCAATATTTAACATGAATAAATTTAACCACTGCACAAGTATCGCATTTCATTATTTTTTTTGCTTCACCCCCTGAAGACGAATACTCACACGCATATATTGGGGTTTTTTTCATCTCTCTGCAAGTTTTCATAAGTTCATATGTGATAGCAGCAGAATTAGGCCATTCGGCCCATCAAGTCTACTCCACCAATCAATCATGGCTGATCTATCTCTCCCATCTAGCACTCTGGTGCCAGGATAACAGCCTCCTCTTGAACATCAAAAAAACGAAGGAGCTGATCATGGACTTTAGGAGGGCACATCATCCGAGGACGTACACTCCATTGAGGATAAATGGGGATCCTGTGGATAGGGTGAACTGCTTTAAATATCTGGGAGTCCACATCTCTGAGGATATGACATGGGCATCACACGCCTCAGCACTCGTGAGTAAGGCAAGGCAGCGCCTTTACCACCTCAGGCAATTGAGGAAATTCAGAGTGCCTCCGAGGATCCTCCAGTGCTTCTACGCAGCGGCGGTGGAAAGCATCTTGTCCGGGAACATTACCATCTGGTTTGGGAATTGCTCTGCCAAGGACAAGAAGGCTCTGCAGAGAGTAGTGCGTTCGGCCGAACGCACTATGGGAACTTCACTCGCCCCCCCTGCAGGAACTATACAACAGGAGGTGCAACTCCAGAGCAAACAAAATCATGAGAGACCCCTTCCACCCCTGCAACGGACTGTTCCAGCTGCTACGGTCAGGCAAATGCCTCCGTTGCCATGCAGTGAGAACGGAGAGGTTGAGAAGGAGTTTTTTCCCAGAGGCAATTCGGACTGTAAACGCCTATCTCACCAGGGACTAACTCTACAGAACGTTTTTCCTTCCATTATTTATTATGTAAAAGAATATGTGTGTTATGATTGTGTTTATAATTTGTTTGTTTGTTTTGTTGTTTGTCTTTTGCACAAAAGTCCGCGAGCATTGCCACTTTCATTTCACTGCACATCTCGTATGTGTATGTGACAAATAAACTCGACTTGACTTGACTTGACAATGATCGACAAAAATAGGTCTTTATTTAACTTATTCTACCAAGCAACATCCCGGGCCAGAGTTAAACTTCCTCTACTGTGCAGCAAGTGCTGCCAGGCTGGGTCAGTGTGGCTGAGATGGAGATTGAGGCTCCCTCTACACTGGTCCATTGCTCCAATGGCAGGGACAATGCAGTTGATAGAGTGAGTAGGCCTCACCTTATCCAGCCACATCAGAGGCAGGTACACCATGGGCTAGATGCAGGCACAGGTCTATTGAGGTTGACCAGTCAAACTGTCTAGGGTCAGTCTGAAGAAGGGTTTCGGCCCGAAACGTCGCCTATTTCCTTCGCTCCATAGATGCTGCTGCACCCGCTGAGTTTCTCCAGCAATTTTGTGTACCTTCGATCTTCCAGCATCTGCAGTTCCTTCTTGAACAAACTGTCTAGGGTCGGTTGGGACATCTCCTTGCAGATCTTCCTCTTGGCCTGACCGGGGTGGCCATTCACGGTGGTCTGAAGAAGGGTCCCGAAACGTCACCTATCCATGTTCTCCATAGATGCTGCCTGACCCGCTGAGTTACTCCAGCACTCTGTGAAACGTCACCTATCCATGTTCTCCACAGATGCTGCCTGACCCGCTGAGTTACTCCAGCACTCTGTGAAACGTCACCTATCCATGTTCTCCACAGGTGCTGCCTGACCTGCTGACTTATGGTGCAGCAGCATCTATGGAGCTAAGGAAATAGGCAACGTTTCGGGCCGAAACCCTTCTGGAAATAGGCAACGTTTCGGCCCTTATGAAATAAACGAAACGTTGCCTATTTCCTTAGCTCCATAGATGCTGCTGCACCCGCTGAGTTACTCCAGCACTCTGTGAAACGTCACCTATCCATGTTCTCCACAGATGCTGCCTGACCCACTGAGTTACTCCAGCACTCTGTGAAACGTCACCTATCCATGTTCTCCACAGATGCTGCCTGACACCGCTGAGTTACTCCAGCACTCTGAGAAACGTCACCTATCTTGTCTGTGAAAAGGGAGTTAATGGATATATTCCTTGGACAATATTACAAAAATATATAACTTACCTGATTTCACCACCAAATATGCAGAAATAATTTAGCTGTCGAAATATTTTTGCCGCTTTGAGGATTTGAGTTCCTGTTCAATGTGTGAAGAATTTGCTACAAATGAGACTTCCATTATGTATGAAGGTTTAATATCTGGAGAGTCTGAATATCAAGCCTTGGCCTTCCTCAAGGGATGAGATGGATTTTTACCACAGGCCTTCTAAGCAACATTAAACAGAAGTGATACACCAGGGTCGCTGCTAATTCATCCCCAAGAACAGCTCTCTTCACGGGGAGCTTAAAGAAAATTGAAAACTCGTGAAATAAGAGGGTTTTTGTAAGAAAGAACGGTGAAACTCAGCAGGTGAGGCAGCTACTGCAGGAATAGAAGCATGGTTAGCATTTCAGATTGATGATCTTTCACCACTATTTGGCATCTTGCAAGAACGGGGACAAAGACATAATAGAGAGATGGATAGAGAGATCCTTTATTGTCATTCAGGCCTTTCGCTCTGAACGAAATTATGTTGCCTGCAGTCGTACACAGAATCAATAAAATCAAAACATACAATAAACACAAATGAAACATCCACCACAGTGAGTTCACTAAGCACATCCTCACTGTGATGGAGGCAAAGTCTTAGTCTCCGTCTCTTCCCTCCTTGTTCTCCCTCTGCGCTGAGGCGATTGATCCAGGTCGGAGATGCCGCTCTCCAGTCCAGCGGATCTCCGTGGTGATGTCACCGCCGCCGAAAGCCGGAACGCCGTCTCTGCATTAACTCCGGGCAGCCGCCCCAGCTCCGGGTCCCACCGCCCCAGCTCCAGGCCGCTGCCCCAGCTCCGGGTCCCGCAGTCTCCGCTCCGGGTCCCGCAATCTCCGCTCCGAGCCACTGCCCCAGCTCCAGGTCGTTGCTCCAGCTCCGGGTCCCGCAGTCTCAGCTCCAGGCCGCTGCTGAAAGCCGGAACGCCGCACCAGCAAGTCGGGCCACCGCTGCCTCAGCCCCGAAGACGGCCAGCCTCTCGTTGGTGAGTCCTGGCTCTGCCTCCAGAGCCTCGGGGTCGGTCGCAGGCTGCAGGCCGCCAGCTCCGCCATTAGGCCTCAGCGCAGACGGAGGGAGAAGGGGGATACGACACGAAAAAGTTGCATTCCCCCGAAGGAAGAGACAGAGAACATGTTCCCCCCCCCCCCCCCCTCCCCCTCTAACACAACCCAACAAACTAAAACTTAACCAAAACAAGACAAAAAAAAACAACAGAAAAAAGTAAAGACAGACGGACTGCAGGCGAGCCGCAGCTGTTAAAAGCGCCGACACTTCCGGATGGTGTGGCAGTGTGGAGTGAACATAGTCCAGCATCTACTTCACGCTGAGCCTGACGTTCACAATAGTGCGGATGGAATACTGCCTCAGAGTGCCAGAGACCCAGGTTCGATCCTGACCTTGGGTACTGACAAAATGTGTAGGAAGGAACTGCAGATGCTGGTTTAAACCGAACATTGACACAGAGTGCTGGAGTAACTCAGCGGGTGCAGCAGCATCTGTGGAGAACATGGATAGGTGACGTTTCACAGAGTGCTGGAGTAACTCAGCGGGTGCAGCAGCATCTATGGAGCTATGGAAATAGGCAACGTTTCGGGCCGAAACCCTTCTGGGTTTCGGCCCGAAACGTTGCCTATTTCCAGAAGAGTTTCGGCCTGAAACGTTGCCTATTTCCTTAGCTCCATAGATGCTGCTGCACCATAACTCAGTGGGTCAGGCAGCATCTGTGGAGAACATGGATAGGTGACGTTTCACAGAGTGCTGGAGTAACTCAGCGGGTCAGTCAGCATCTGTGGAGAACATGGATAGGTGACGTTTCACAGAGTGCTGGAGTAACTCAGTGGGTCAGGCAGCATCTGTGGAGAACATGGATAGGTGACGTATTGGGTCAGGACCCTTCTTCAGACTGCTACTAGCTACAGTTCCCTCCACTAACACAGCAGTATGAAGAAATGACCCGACCCAAAACGCCACCCATCCTTAATCTCCAGAGATGCTGCCTGTCCCGCTGAGTTACATTGGTGTAGACCAGCACCTACAGTTCCTTGTTTCTACTTTTCTTTTTCTCCCATGCATTAGTTAAACTCACTTCAGACCTCAGTTCTGACAACATATTCTTAAGGAGGCAAGGGTCAAGTTGTTACAAGTGCTACCAACGGGGATATGAAATTCTTACAGGCCTGTAAACACAGGACTCACAGCTCATATGTGATAAACAAAAAAAAATCAGTCAATTAGTAACCCCAATACGTACAAAAAAAATCCCACAGTCCTTAGTGCAACCAATACATAGAAACATAGAAACATAGAAATTAGGTGCAGGAGTAGGCCATTCTGCCCTTCGAGCCTGCACCGCCATTCAATATGATCATAGCTGATCATCCAACTCAGTATCCCGTACCTGCCTTCTCTCCATACCCTCTGATCCCCTTAGCCACAAGGGCCACATCTAACTCCCTTTTAAATATAGCCAATGAACTGGCCTCGACTACCTTCTGTGGCAGAGAGTTCCAGAGATTCACCACTCTCTGTGTGAAAAAAGTTCTTCTCATCTCGGTTTTAAAAGATTTCCCCCTTATCCTTAAGCTGTGACCCCTTGTCCTGGACTTCCCCAACATCGGGAACAATTTTCCTGCATCTAGCCTGTCCAACCCCTTAAGAATTTTGTACAGTTTGAGTTGCTGCAACACAGCGCCAGAGATCCCGACTACGTGAGCTGGCTGTACGGAGTTTGCACGTTCTCCCCGTGACCCACGTGGGTTTTCTCTGGGTGCTCCGGTTTCCTCCCACACTCCAAAGACGTGCAGGTTTAAATGTAAAAATTGTCCCTGGTGTGTGTAGGGTGGTGTTAGTGTGCGGGGGGGTCACTGGTCGGCACGGACTCAGTGGGCTGAAGGGCTCTAAAACTAAACGCTGAACACTCCAGAAATGTATCAAAGCAAAATGAGAGCGTTCAATGTCACGTCTCAGACCTGGACCGCTGCCCACTGCCACAACAACTTGCTCAGCAGTTTTATCCGCTGACTCTCCAGGAAGTACAACAATGAGGTCACACCGCTATCTTTGGCCATCACGCACCTATCTGTTTTCAGCTGGAGCTCCAGATGTCTGAAGATACCCTGGAAGATCACATTATAGGGGTAGAATTAGGCCATTCGGCCCATCTACGCCATTCAATCATGGCTGATCTAATCCCATTTTCCTGCCTTCTCCCCGTAACTCTTGACACCCGTTCTAATCAATAATCTATCTATCTCTGCCTTAAAAATATCC
>NC_073399.1:34160657-34180657 GCF_028641065.1 Leucoraja erinaceus | reverse complement strand
TCGAGCATTGTCAACTTTTCATTTGCCTTTGTCTGACTTGTTAAGATATTAATGATCCTTTTAGCAGCAGTCATGCTGTGTGTCCACTAACAAACAACAAAGGGGAAGCAACAAGCCCCCTCGCTTCCCTCACTGTGAATGCCATCGCGTTCATTCACTGGCATTATAGGCCACTAGCTCGCCATGTCCCATTCACAGATTGGTGGGAGTGCATTAATATCCATGTCGTTTAGTTCCTGCATTTCCCTTTACAGAGATTGCCTTCCTCAATGGAGCAGCTGGGCTTGTACACTCTGGAGTTTAGAAGGATGAGAGGGGATCTCATTGAAACATATAAGATTGTTAAGGGGCTTGGACACACTAGAGGCAGGAAACATGTTCCCGATGTTCGGGGAGTCCAGAACCAGGGGCCACACACAGTTTAAGAATAAGGAATAAGCCATTTAGAACGGAGACGAGGAAACACTTTCTCTCACAGAGAGAGTTGTGTCAAGTCACATTTATTTTGTATAGCACATTTAAAAAACAACTCTCATTGACCAAAGTGCTTTACATTGGTGGAGGTATTAATGTTATACAACAGTGGTTCATAGATTAAGTACATACATCACTACATACATATAGCCCTCCCTCAGAGGATGTCAAGAAAGGCTTGAGAGTAAAGATGAGTTTTAAGTCTCGACTTAAAGTAGTCGATGGAGGGGGCAGTTCTGATGGGAAGAGGGATGCTGTTCCAGTCTAGGAGCTGCAACCGCAAAGGCGCGGTCGCCCCTGAGCTTATGCCTAGACCGCGGGATGTTCAGTAACCCCAAGTCGGCCGATCTGAGGGGCCTGGAGGTGGTGTGGTGGGTGAGCAGACTTTTGATGTAGGTGGGGGCAGGGCAAGCCCATTAAGGGCTTTGTAAACATAAAGAAGGATCTTGAAATGTATTCAGAACCGCACAGGGAGCCAGTGGAGAGAGGCCAGGATCGGGGTGATGTGGTCCCTTTTTCGGGTGCCCGTCAGGAGTCTCGCTGCGGCGTTTTGGACCAGTTGCAGGCGGGACAGGGAAGATTGGCTGATGCCAGTGTAAAGGGAGTTGCAGTAATCAAGGCGGGAGGAGATGAATGTGTGGATGATTTTTTCCAGGTCATCAAACTGGAGGAATGGTTTTATTTTAGCTATCGTCCGTAGCTGGAAGATGCTAGCTTTTACCACGGCATTGACTTGTTTGTCAAATTTCAATGCGGAGTCAAATATCACGCCAAGGGGCCGAGAAGGATCATCTCGGACTTACTCTCGTTTAGTTAGTCTGTGGAATTCTCTGCCTCAGAGGGCGGCGGAGGCAGGTTCTCTGGATGATTTCAAGAGAGAGCTAGATGGGGCTCTTAAAGATAGTGGAGTCAGGGGAGAAGGGCAGGAACGGGGTACTGATTGGGGATGATCTGCCATGATCACATTGAATGGCGGTGCTGGCTCGAAGGGCCGAATGGCCTACTCCTGCGTCTATTGTCTATTGTCTATTGTCTATTGAATACCACTATATATAACCATATAACCGTATAACAATTACAGCACGGAAACAGGCCATCTCGGCCCTACAAGTCCGTGCCGAACAACTTTTTTTTCCCCTTAGTCCCACCTGCCTGCACTCATACCATAACCCTCCATTCCCTTCTCATCCATATACCTATCCAATTTATTTTTAAATGATACCAATGAACCTGCCTCCACCACTTCCACTGGGAGCTCATTCCACACCGCTACCACTCTCTGAGTAAAGAAGTTCCCCCTCATATTACCCCTAAACTTCTGTCCCTTAATTCTGAAGTCATGTCCTCTTGTTTGAATCTTCCCTACTCTCAAAGGGAAAAGCTTGTCCACATCAACTCTGTCTATCCCTCTCATCATTTTAAAGACCTCTATCAGGTCCCCCCTTAACCTTCTGCGCTCCAGAGAATAAAGACCTAACTTATTCAACCTATCTCTGTAACTTTAATTCCTACTTTAATTCCCAGGCATTATAGGCCACTAGCTTGCCACGTCCCATTCACACACTAATGGGAGTACATTGATATCCATGTAGTTTAATTTCTGCATTTCCCTTTAGAGACATTGTTTTCCTCATTACTTCGATCGATACTGCAATAGCCGATCTATTGAAGGGAGCTGGCAGCGTGACTGGGATCCACAAGCATCAGAGAGCAGAACACTTCAAAATCTGGCAGATCACTGGGGGAAGCACAGCTTCAAAGGCATCGAGCTTTCACCGAGGCTTACTTGTTGGGCAGCAACAAAGGCTTGAATGGAGAACCAGTTTACAAGCAGCAGGTCAGGGAGGAATCGGATATCTGTTCATCTCCTGCTGTGGGACTAACTACCTGGAGTACAAACTGCGCACCCTAAACATACATCGCATAAAATACTCAGAGAATGCCTCCGAAATGTTTAAGAAGGAACTTCAGATGCTGGAAAAATCGACGGTGGACAAAAATGCTGGAGAAACTCAGCGGGAGAGGCAGCATCTATGGAGCGAAGGAATTGGTGACGTTTCGGGTTTAGTTACTCCTGCATTATGCGTCTATCTTCGATGTAAACCGGCATCTGCAGTTTCATCCAACACAAGGGAATCTTGTAATGAACTTAGAATCCTATTCAAGCATGGCAGTAACATCGTTCCCCGGAGAGACAAGGATCTGCAGATGCTGGTTTACAAAAGAAAGGACACAGAGTGCTGGAGTAACTCAGCAGGTCAGGCAGCATCTCTGGAAAACATGGACAGGTGATGTTTTTGATCGAGACCTTTGTTCAGACTGATTATAGGGGGGGAGAAGAAAGTTGAAAGAGGGTCTACCTCTGTTGGGAAGCTGCCTCTTCCAGCTATGTCTCCCTCTACAATCAGACTGAAGAAGTGTCCTGACCTGAAACGTCACCTATCCATGTTCTCCATAGATGCTGCCTGACCCGCTGAGTTACTCCAGCACTCTGTGAAACGTCACCTATCCATGTTCTCCACAGATGCTGCCTGACCCACTGAGTTACTCGCTGAGTTACTCCAGCAGTCTGTGAAACGTCACCTATCCATGTTCTCCACAGATGCTGCCTGACCCGCTGAGTTATGGTGCAGCAGCATCTATGGAGCTAAGGAAATAGGCAACGTTTCGGGCCGAAACCCTTCTGGAAATAGTCAATGTTTCGGGCTGAAACCCGGAAGGGTTTCGGCCCGAAACGTTGCCTATTTCCTTAGCTCCATAGATGCTGCTGCACCCGCTGAGTTACTCCAGCACTCTGTGAAACGTCACCTATCCATGTTCTCCATAGATGCTGCCTGACCCGCTGAGTTACTCCAGCACTTTGTGTCTTTCTTTGGTATAAGCCGGCATCTGCAGTTCCTCGTTTTTTCTGTCGAAAGGACTGCATGGCTAAATGACAGTGTCCAAAGTCAACGTTGCAAAAGGTCAAGCAGATGAAACCACAACACACGTTTTCAAACAATTTCCAAGGGGGGTTGTGTCTAAACGGTTCAATAATATGTCATCGGCAGTGTAGTAATATGAAAACCAATCTTACTTTGCTGACTTTCTGTCAATGCATTTCGTTGTCTCTGTAATGCATTTCGTTGTCTCTGTACTGTACACTGACAATGACAATTAAAATTGAATCTGAATCTGAATCTGAATCTGAATACAAGTGCTTTGTACTGGCCTTTAAATCCACAATACCTTTACACACGGGGCAAGCCTCAACGCTTCCTACATCCCTGTCCAAGTGTGTTGCCTATATTGGCAACGTGTTTCTCTGTCTCTCCAGTCCCCTGGAACTTAAGATCATGGGCTCATACAGCAAGGAAACAGTCCCTTCGGCCCCGCTTGTCCATGCCGACCGAGGTAATCAAAAAAAATTAATAAATAAGGAAAATCGAAGGTAGACAAAAGTGCTGGAGAAACTCAGCGGGTGCAGCAGCATCTATGGAGCGAAGGAAATAGGCAACGTTTCGGGACGAAACCCTTACGGGTTTCGGCCCGAAACGTTACCTATTTCCCTTCGGGGTTTCGACCCGAAACGTTGCCTATTTCCAAAGCCATAGGTTAATCAGCTTGGTAGAATTGTAAATTATCCCTAGTGTGTGTAGGATAATGTTGGTATGCAGGGATCGCTGGTCGGCATGGACTCAGTGGGCCAACACGCTGTATCTACAAAATCTAAAGTAAAGTCTAAAGTCTTATTGTCAAGAGAACCTGAGGTAGACTCTGTTAGGGCATGTAGAAACAAAGAACTGCAGATGCTGGTTTATACTAAAGATATGAAGTAACTCAGCGGGTCAGGCAGCATCTGTGGAGAACATGGATAGGTGACGTTTCACAGAGTGCTGGAGTAACTCAGTGGGTCAGGCAGCATCTGTGGAGAACATGGATAGGTGACGTTTCACAGAGTGCTGGAGTAACTCAGCAGGTCAGGCAGGATACCCAGGTGGAGAACATGGATAGGTGAAGTGTTGTTATAGAAACATAGAAAATAGGTGCAGGAGTAGGCCATTCGGCCCTTCGAGCCTGCACCATTCGCCATTCGATATGATCTTGGCTGATCATCCAAGTCAGTATCCCATCCCTGCCTTGTCTCCATACCCCCTGATCCCTTTAGCCACAAGTGGTTCAGGCACCTGCCTCGACTACCTCCTCTGGCAACTTCTTCCACACACTAACCACTGACTGAAAAAGTTGCCCCTCAGGTTCCCGTTAAATAATCTAATTAAATATCTTTAGTTAAAAAACGGTTTGAAGAAAGTTTGAAACGTCACCTATCCATGTTCTCCACAGATGCTGCCTGACCCGCTGAGATACTCCAGCACTTTGCCTTTTTTGTAAACCAGCATCTGCAGTTCTATGTGTCTCCCATTGCACCTCACACTTTAACCAAAGCCCTCTGGTTCTTGACCCGGGTTCGATCCTGACCTGGGGTGCTGTTTGTGTGGAGTTTGCACGTTCTCCCCGTGACCACGTGGGTTTCCTCCGGGCGCTCCGGTTTCCTCCCACATCACAAACACACGTGGGTTTGTAGGATAATCGGCCCCTCTGTGAATTACCCCCTCGTGTGTAGGGAGTGGATGAGAAAGTGGGATAACATAGTCTGAAGTGAATGTGGAAAAACATTGTGTTTTTGATTTTTTTTGTCTTTGGATCGAATTCTGTCTTTAATTTGAGTATTGGTGATGTCCTTATTATTTATTTTTCTCCCCCTATATGTTTGTTGCTCTTGTTAAATTCTGTAAGGTGTCCTTGAGACTTTTGAAAGGCGCCCACAAATAAAATGTATTCTTACTGTTATTAATATCGTAGGTCAACCCACTCCAGTTGGTCGCCGGAGTGAATGAGTTCCCTCATCTCAGTTCATTAGTTAAGATTAAATTAAGTAAGCAAGGGGGCGTGAAGCCCGAGTGAACGAGAACATCGTTCGTCCTTTTGAGAGCACAGGCATCTATCTGTGCAACGCACAGCGGAAAATAAATGACTCCCGAGACTAAATTATACACTTGCCCTGTCGCTGCGCTATTCTGGTCTCCATGAGTCCACCTTTATTGACACGTGGGATATCAGTGTGGACTCAGAGGCAGCTGTATATATTGAACATGGGTGAGCAGTGTTGCAACCACTGCCTTTGCTCACTGCTTCAGAAGGAACTGCAGATGCTGGAAAATCGAAGTGCTGGAGAAACTCAGCGGGTGCGGCAGCATCTATGGAGCGAAGGAAATAGGCAACGTTTCGGGACGAAACCCTTGCGGGTTTCGGCCCGAAACGTTACCTATTTCCCTTCGGGGTTTCGACCCTAAACGTTGCCTATTTCCAAAGCCGTAGGTTAATCGGTTTGGTAGATTTGTAAATTATCCCTAGTGTGTGTAGGATAATGTTGGTATGCAGGGATCGCTGGTCGGCACGGACTCAGTGGGCCAACATGCTGTATCTACAAAATCTAAAGTAAAGTCTAAAGTCTTATTGTCAAGAGAACCTGAGGTAGACTCAGTTAGGGCATGTAGAAACAAAGAACTGCAGATGCTGGTTTATACCAAAGATATGAAGTAACTCAGCGGGTCAGGCAGCATCTGTGGAGAACATGGATAGGTGACGTTTCACAGAGTGCTGGAGTAACTCAGCGGGTCAGGCAGCATCTGTGGAGAACATGGATAGGTGACGTTTTCGGGTCGAGACCCTTCTTCAGACTGATGTGGAGATGATGTATTCACCTCCACATCAGTCTGAAGAAGGGTCTCGACGTCAGTCTGAAGAAAGGTCGTCAGGTAGGCATCATGGCATTTACACTAGCAACCCAGCGGGTCAGGCAGCATCTGTGGAGAACATGGATAGGTGACGTTTCAGGTCTGGACCGTCATTAGAGAAACGTATAAAAATCTTGAGGGATTGGACAGTCAAGATGCACAAAAAATGTTCGTGATGTTGGGGGTGCCCGGAACCTGGGGCCTCAGTTTAAGAATAAAAGGCAGGTCATTTAGGACTGAGATGAGGAATAACTGTTTTGTAGTTTTTTTGCACAATCCGCAAGCATTGCCACTTTTCATTTCACTGCACATCTCGTATGTGTATGTGACGAATATACTTGACTTTTTCACCCAGAGAGTTGTGAATCTGTGGAATTCTCTGCCACAGAAGGCAGTGGAGGCCAATTCACTGGATGTTTTCAAGAGAGAGTTGGATATAGCTCTTAGGGCTAACGGAATCAACGGATATGGGGAGAAAGCAGGAACGGGGTACTGATTGTGGATGATCAGCCATGATCAGCTATAAGTTAGTTATTAAGTTAATTGGCCAAGTATTGACATACAAGGAATTTGCCTTGGTGCTCCGCCCACAAGTAACAACATGACGTACAGTGACAGTTACGAGTGACTCAGAAAACACTAAACATTAATAATAATAAAACATTAATGATAAAACAAGGGGTCACAGCTTAAGGATAAGGGGGAAATCCTTTAAAACCGACATGAGAAGAACTTTTTTCACAGAGAGTGGTGAATCTCTGGAACTCTCTGCCGCAGAGGGTAGTCGAGGCCACAGTTCATTGGCTATATTTAAGAGGGAGTTAGATGTGGCCCTTGTGGCTAAGGGGATCAGAGGGTATGGAGAGAAGGCAGGTACGGGATACTGAGTTGGATGATCAGCCATGATCATATTGAATGGCGGTGCAGGCTCGAAGGGCCGAATGGCCTACTCCTGCACCTAATTTCTATGTTTCTAAAACACCATTGATCAAGCATGTGAACCAACAAAATATCAGATCAAAGGATAGGTACATGTACATTGGACAGGTACATGGCTCGAAGGGCCGAATGGCCTAGACCTTCACTGTATTTTCGATGTTTCTATGTTTCTTCACTTCTGTGGTTGCACCCAGCTAATCTGTGACATGAAGTTCGGGGAAGCAATCTCCTGCAACGATCCATTATCCAGCAGCACCATCTGTACATCTACACTGCTAAATCTCCCCCCGCCTGTCAACCAACAACTGGCTGCGGGTCCTAAACACATCAAATAATAATCCAATCTGTTAGTATAATGATAAAAACAAGTTTGTACGCGGGGAACAATAAGATGTAGTCAGTAGACGGTGCGATGCCCAAGGAGTAGACGGCTCAGTAGCTGCCAGAACATTTCAACAGCGATGAAAGAAAGCAGCTCCTAGCCAAGTGTAAACAAGGGGAGAAGAAGATTAATTGTTTCTCCAATATTCCACTCAAAGTTCTATTGAAGAGAATGAGCTTCGAGGGATATGGACCAAATGTGGACAAGTGGGAATATGTTAGATGGGGCATGTTGGTCGTTGTGGGCATGTTGGGTCAAAGGGCCTGTGTCCATGTTGTGTGCCTTTTTTTAAATTTTTTTTTTTAATTTTAATTTTATTAGAAGTTAATACAGCACAAAACAGTACAGTGGAACCTAATTTTAGGTGCCAACTATGTAATACCGTAATCCATTCTATGTACAACCTCTAGTTTTATGTTATAAGAAGGAAGTAAGCAAGACAAGAAAAAGAAAACAATAGAAAGAGGAAAAAGTGGAAAAATAGATGGTAGAGAGTAGAAAAACGTGAAGTGTGTATCTAAATAAAAAATAAAAAAGGAAGAGAGAAAGTGGAAAGTAGAAATAGAAGAGAAGGCCCCTTAAAAGAGAAATTTTCAAATCTGTATTCGGAGATGTAGATCCATCCGCGTCATGAACTGAAATCAGCAATCTTTACGGTACTGCTGCATCACATGATTCCAAAAAGTCGATGAAAGGAGACCAACTCCTTAAGAATTGGTCATAATTATCTATTAGTCGGAGTCTCATTTCTTCGAGGCGTGCTATGTCCATCATATTCCTAATCCACATTTTAACAGTTGGTATGGTTGTATTTTTCCAAAATTTAAGTATCAATTTCTTTCCAATTATTAACCCATAATTAAAAAAAACATTTTGATCTTTATTTAAATTGGTATCTTCTCCTATTATTCCAAATATAATCCATTCCGTTTTGGGTTCTATTCTTGACTTGAAAAGCTTTGTAAATATATCAAATATATCACTCCAAAATTTATTCAACTTTGTACATCCTACAAATGAATGTGTTATATTAGCGTTTTGAAACAAACATTTATCGCATCTGGGTGTGCCTTCTGTAGAACATAGAACAGAGCAGCACAGGAACAGGCCCTTCGGCCCGCATAGTCCGTGCTGGACATGATGCCATGTTGAACTAATCCCCTCTGCCTGCACGTGATCTGTAACCCTCCATTCCCTGCATATCCATGCGCCTCTTAAACACCCCTATCGCATCTGCCTCGCCCACCACCACCGGCAGCATGACATTCTGGGCCTTCACACTGAGGTTTAATATGTCATAATACTTGCATTTATGTGAATTAGATTACATGCAAACACAGTATCTCATTTGTATGTGTCACAAACAAACTATAAACTGCAAAGAGGAATCGCTGAATCTGTTACTGCAGGTGCTGGTTAAGTGTGGGGAATTGTGAATACATGCCACTCTTTGTTGGAAAAATATACGCCAAGATCTCTTACATCAATGCAGATAGGTACAGTGGGTAGCATGGACATGATGGGCCAAAGGGCCTGATTCTGACATCACTCCATCACGCAAAATGATTTTGTGTATAAAAATCACGAGGGGAATAGACAAAAATAACATCATGAGGGGAGTCTGAAGAAGGATTTCATAGAAACATAAAAAATAGGTGCAGGAGGAGGCCATTCGGCCCTTCGAGCCAGCACCGCCATTCATTGTGATCATGGCTGATCGTCCCCTGTCAATAACCCGTGCCTGCCTTCTCCCCATATCCCTTGACTCCACTAGCCCCTAGAGCTCTATCTAACTCTCTCTTAAATCCATCCAGTGACTTGGCCTCCACTGCCCTCTGTGGCAGGGAATTCCACAAATTCACAACTCTCTGGGTGAAAACGCTTTTTCTCACCTCAGTCTTAAATGACCTCCCCTTTATTCTAAGACTGTGACCCCTGGTTCTGGACTCGCCCAACATTGGGGACATTTTTCCTGCATCTCGCTTGTCCAGTCCTTTTATAATTTTATACAAACCAAAACGAGTCACCTGCTCCTTTCCTCCAGAGATGCTGCTTGACCCGCTGAGTTTCTCCAGCACTTTGTCTACCAGAGGAACAGATAGGGTGAATGCCCAGAGACTTTCACCCAGAGTAGGGGAATCAACAACCAGTGGACATAGATACATAGAAACATAGAACATAGGTGCAGGAGTAGGCCATTCGGCCCTTCGAGCCTGCACCGCCATTCAATATGATCATGGCTGATCATCCAACTCAGTATCCCGTACCTGCCCTCTCTCCATACCCCCTGATCCCTTTAGCCACAAGGGCCACATCTAACTCCCTCTTAAATATAGCCAATGAACTGGCCTCAACCACCTTCTGTGGCAGAGAATTCCACAGATTCACCACTCTCTAGTCACCCTCGTCTAGTCACCAATGTCTAGTCACCAATGTCTAGTCACCAATGTCTAGTCACCAATGTCTAGTCACCAATGTCTAGTCACCAATGTCTAGTCACCAATGTCTAGTCACCAATGTCTAGTCACCAATGTCTAGTCACCAATGTCTAGTCACCAATGTCTAGTCACCAATGTCTAGTCACCAATGTCTAGTCACCAATGTCTAGTCACCAATGTCTAGTCACCAATGTCTAGTCACCAATGTCTAGTCACCAATGTCTAGTCACCAATGTCTAGTCACCAATGTCTAGTCACCAATGTCTAGTCACCAATGTCTAGTCACCAATGTCTAGTCACCAATGTCTAGTCACCAATGTCTAGTCACCAATGTCTAGTCACCAATGTCTAGTCACCCTTGTCTAGTCACCAATGTCTAGTCACCAATGTCTAGTCACCAATGTCTAGTCACCCATGTCTAGTCACCAATGTCTAGTCACCAATGTCTAGTCACCAATGTCTAGTCACACTGGTCTAGTCACCAATGTCTAGTAACACTAGTCTAGTCACCCTTGTCTAGTCACCCATGTCTAGTCACCAATGTCTAGTAACACTAGTCTAGTCACCAATGTCTAGTCACCCATGTCTAGTCACCAATGTCTAGTCACCAATGTCTAGTCACACTAGTCTTCCTTCTGTCGTCCTGCTGAGTTTCACTGCTTGTATCCACCCGTTATCACCTTCTCCACAGACAACAACGGACCATTGTGGGCTCCACCTTGATTATTGTTGCTGGCTTTGATTTGTCCTTTAGCTTGCCTTTCATTCATCTGCTCCTTGTATCTTCCCCCTATAGCTCCCCCCCGTCTCTCAGCCCGAGGAAGGTCCCCGGTGCTGATGACGCTGTCCGCCATTGCCGCGGATACCACTGTTGATGCGGTGCCTGAGCCTCCACCATCAATGGGATTCATCTACGTTTACAACCGAAGTATTAACAACCATTCTGCGTGTTCACACAACAGCTGGATCAGTCCGAGACTATTATCTCAGATTTGCAGTGCACTTAATTCCTTCCTGCTTTATCTGCAGGAGGTAAACTGATGACCTATTTAACCTTATCGACTCAACGCATTGGGCAGTGCAGAAACGGATAATCTAACAGATATCAGCCGAGCGACCAGGCCGCTGATGAACCACACAGACAAAGCACAGACTAGTACAGGGAGTAGAATGAAGGCATTGTATGTAGTGTGTGAACAACACCAACACAGATCAATGACAAGTGGAAGCACCGATGTGGCTCAGAAGCTTCAAGCCTAAAGAGCAGCAGGAGGAGTGGGGGGAAGGAGGGAGGGGTGGTGGAGGAGTGAGTCCAGTGACAAGTGTCAGGCATGCGAGTTGGATCGAGTTCTTGGGGCTAACGGAATCAAGGGATACGGGGAGAAAGCAGGAATGGGGTACTGATTCTGGATGTGGACATACAGTAAATGCTGGAGAAACTCAGCGGGCGAGGCAGCATCTATGGAGCGAAGGAATAGGCGACGTTTCGGGTCGAGACCCTTCTTCCGACTGATGATCATGGATGAATGGCGCCCTTTGTGGTCATCTCGGACCTAAAAGATTTTACTTATCCTTAAACTGTGACCCCTTGTTCTGGACTTCCCCAACATCGGGAACAATCTTCCTGCATCTAGCCTGTCCAACCCCTTAAGAATTTTGTAAATTTCTATAAGATCCCCCTCAATCTTCTAAATTCTTGTGAGTACAAGCCAAGTCTATCCAGTCTTTCTTCATATGAAAGTCCTGACATCCCAGGAATCAGTCTCTTCTCTGTACTCCCTCTATGGCAAGAATGTCTTTCCTCAGATTAGGAGACCAAAACTGTACGCAATACTTCAGGTGTGGTCTCACCAAGACCCTGTACAACTGCAGTAGAACCTCCCTGCTCCTATACTCAAATCCTTTTGCTATGAATGCTAACATACCATTCGCTTTCTTCATTGCCTGCTGCACCTGCATGCCTACTCTCAATGACTGGTGTACCATGACACACAGGTCTCGTTGCATCTCCCCCTTTCCTAATCGGCCACCATTCAGATAACAGTCTACTTTCCTGTTTTTGCCACCAAAGTGGATAACCTCACATTTATCCACATTATACTGCATCTGCCATGCATTTGCCCACTCACCCAGCCTATCTAAGTCACCTTGCAGCCTCCTAGCATCCTCCACACAGCTAACACTGCCCCCCAGCTTAGTGTCATCCACAAACTTGGAGATATTGCCTTCAATTCCCTCATCCAGATCATTAATATATATTGTAAATAGCTGGGGTCCCAGCACTGAGCCTTGCGGTACCCCACTAGTCACTGCCTGCCATTGTGAAAAGGACCCGTTTACTCCTACTCTTTGCTTCCTGTCTGCCAGCCAGTTCTCTGGAGTAAAAAGCTGCAGTAATTCAGCGGGCCAGGCAGCATCTCTGGAGAGAAGGAACGGGTGATGTTTCTGGTCGAGACCCTTCTTCAGACTTCATGGTCTGAATGATCTAAATCTCTACATGGTCTTCAGCGAAGTCTTTTATCAGGTCCCGTCTGGTTGACTAGTTTGGAAGATGAGATGACATGGGTTGTCTAGCCAGCCAACTGGATGCAATGTTGGTTTGGTGGGAGGGGTGGGAGGGTGGTGCCGGTGGGTGGTTTCCCAGCCCACAGGCAGGTCACCAGCATTGTGCTCCAGGGATCAGCGCTGCGGCCTCTGTAGTTTGTCATCTACACTTACAATATGAACGGCAGCTGCTGTTAAAGTACCATAATTGATGCAAGAAGGTTATATAAGTTTACAACAGAAGATAGATGGGCTGGAGAAAAGGGCCAGCTAATGTCACGTGGACAATAACTCCGATACGCTGGGCTCCAGCATTCTAGGAACTAGGTTTAGGTTTACTATTGTCAAAGTGTACCAAAGGTAGATAAAATTGCTGGAGAAACTCAGCGGGTGCGGCAGCATCTATGGAGCGAAGGAAATAGGCGACGTTTCGGGCCGAAACCCTTCTTCAGACCAAGGTACACTGAAAAGCTTTGCTTTGAATGCTATCCAAACAAAGCAGATGTAACATTTATAGATACAATCAGTTTGGATTCAAGTCCAACACGGACATGGAGCAAAGGGGAAGATACAGAGTGCAGAATATAGTTCTCAGCGTTGTAATAATAATAATAATGATGCATTTTATTTGCTGGCGCCTTTCTGGACACCTTACAGGGCATAAAATCACAATACATTTATCAATATTAAAATCAAGTTGATCAAAAACAAAAAACTGCAGCTGAGGAGGAACGAAGTGGCCGGGAAGGAGTGTATGGTGGCAGCAGGTTAGAGAGGCATTGGGGAGTAAGGTGGTGTAGGGCTTTGAAGGTCAACAGTAAAGTCTTGTAGTTAATCCGGTGGTGCACAGGGAGCCAGTGGAGCTGAGTGAGGATGAGTGTGATGTGGTCCGATGATCTGGTGCGGGTGATGGTCCAGGCTGCAGAGTTCTCAATGCATTGGAGGCGATGAAGATTGTAGTTCATCACTTCCACAGACAAAGTCCAATGTCCGCAATGGGGTATTGTCTGTTGTCTATTGACTGTTCAGAAGCCTCTGTTGGGAGGAACTGCAGATGTTGGCTAAACCCCTGTCCCACTGTACGAGTTCATTCCAAGAGTTCTCTCTCCCGAGTTTGCCCTGATTCGAACTCGGAGATTTACGGTAATGGCCACTCGTCGGTACTCGGGGCTCTCGTGGACATTTTTCATCATGTTGAAAAATCTTCACGAGACTTCCCGTGCTTACCAGCCGTTAGCGAGTCTTCCCGAGTACCTGCCATTAGCGCTAAGAGACGTCCCCGAGCTCCGACGTACCTGCTACGTTCATTCTCCGTGCTTACCACGGGTTTGATTTTTTGTTTAACTCGGGAGAGCTCTTGGAATGAACTCACACCGTGGGACAGGGCCATTAAACCGAAGATACACACAAAAAGTTGGAGTAACTCAGCGGGTCAGACAGCATCTTTGGAGAGAAGGAATGGATGAGGTTTTGGGTCGATACACTTCTTCAGACTGAGAGTCAGGGGAGAGGGGAATGAGAGATATGGACGGTGATGTAGAGAGATACAGAACAATGAATGAAGCCTGATAGCAGTGTTGCAGATCAGAGAGGCCCAGCTGCACAGTCACATCGTTCCCTGAAAATGGAAACATTGGCAGACAAGGCAATGAAGAATATGTTTGAGATTAGTTTACAATAGACAACAGGTGCAGGAGTAGGCCATTCGGCTCTTCGAGCCAGCACCGCCATTCAATGTGATCATGGCTGATCATCCCCAATCAGTACCCTGTTCCTGCCTTCTCCCCATATCCCCCGACTCCACTATTTTTAAGAGCCCTATCTAGCTCTCTCTTGAAAGCATCCATAGAACCGGCCTCCACCGCCCTCTGAGGCAGAGAATTCCACAGACTCACCACTCCCTATGAGAGAATGTGTTTCCTCGTCTCCGTTCTAAATGACTTATTCTTAAAAAGATGACTGAAGTCTGAAGCAGGGTCCCCTCCCCCAAAACGTGGCCTGTCGATGTTCTCCAGAGATGCTGCCTGGCCCGCTGGGTTACTCCTGCACTTTATGTTTTTTTATTGGCAAACCATCTGCGGTTCCTGGCAGCAATAAAAACGAAAATGACTCCTTTGGCTGACGTGAGCTCCTGTACTATTTCACCATCCGATGGAGAGCAAGACAAGAGACAGAAAATCAGTAGGAACACAAGAGTGTCACAACGCAAGATGTCAGATGCTACCAGCCGCACAGAACCCGGCATTACTGAGTGGAATAGATTATATTGGTGATCCATCGAATGCTGAGAGCACAGCTGTGGTGTACACATCGCACAACGTCAAGAATACAAAAACACTGATACAAGGAGACTCGTTCTCTGTCAGCCACGGTTTCATGAAACAATTGATCTCACCAGCCTGAGTGGAAGCAGAGTAATTGTTAAACCTGATGTGTCTGCTCAATAAAGCCCAGGCTTGCAATACTCAGCACAAAACAAACTAGAAAGGGTAAAATGTCTCCATTAAAGTTCACTTTAATATTTAATGTTTTAATTAATGACTAACTTCAACCCCCCAAAAAAAATGATTTCTGCCCACTGTGAATTAATAGCAGTGATGTACTCATTGATCAGCGATGGATTTTCCCTCCTCGACTCTGCCTTGTGTATTATACATAATGGGGACATTTTTCCAAAGGCCTTTTTTCCCAGTTTGCGCTTACGAAGGGGAGATCGCACCAATCAATGATGCATTGATATTCAGCCCACTGCTTCACTTATCAACCGCAGTCTTAAAGTTCAACACAAACTCGGAGAACTGGGAAGGGGGAGTGGATGGAGAGAGGGGGAGAGCAAGGGTTACTTGAAGTTAGAGAAGTCAATGTTCACACCGCTGGGGTGTAAGCTACCCAAGCGAAATACAAGGTGCTGCTCCTCCAATCTGCGCTGGGCCTCACTCTGACAATGGAGGAGGCCCAGGACAGAAAGGTCAGATTGGGAATGGGAGGGGGAGTTGAAGCGCTGAGCCACCGGGAGATCAGGTAGGTAAAGGCGGACTGAGCGGAGGTGTTCGGCTTGGTCTCGCCGATGTACAGGAGTCCACACCTGGAACCTGGGATGTCAGGACTGTCTTGTGAAGAAAGACTGGATAGACTTGGTTTATACTCTCTAGAATTTAGGAGATTGAGAGGGGATCTTATAGAAACTTACAAAATTCTTAAGGGGTTGGACAGGCTAGATGCAGGAAGATTGTTCCCGATGTTGGGGAAGTCCAGGACAAGGGGTCACAGCTTAAGGATAAGGGGGAAATCCTTTAAAACCGAGATGAGAAGAAACTTTTTTCACACAGAGAGTGGTGAATCTCTGGAACTCTCTGCCGCAGAGGGTAGTTGAGGCCACAGTTCATTGGCTATATTTAAGAGGGAGTTAGATGTGGCCCTTGTGGCTAAGGGGATCAGGGGGTATGGAGAGAAGGCAGGTACGGGATACTGAGTTGGATGATCAGCCATGATCATATCGAATGGCGGTGCAGGCTCGAAGGGCCGAATGGCCTACTCCTGCACCTAATTTCTATGTTTCTATGTTTCTATGAACAGCGGATACAGTATCAGAATCAGAATCAGAATCAGAATTCTGATTCTGATTCTGATTCTGATTCTATGAACAGCGGATACAGTAGACGGGGTTGGAGGAGGTGCAGGTGAACCTCTGCCTCACCTGGAGAGACTGATTGGATGGAGTCGAGGGGATTTGACTCATATCCTTCTAAATGTTTCCGGGACAAAGGGAGGGTGTACATCACCATTAACAGAGCAACAGGGCGGAGATCTGGCAACATAGTCACTGGTTTCTAGATTGGTATTGAGAGGGATGAACAAATAGCACAATGAGACATGAGTTCAAAACCCATCTTGAGTGGCAGTAATGGTGGCTTTGGAGAAGCTGTCTCAGGCAAGAGAATTTAGTGCAGTCTAACCCAAAGCAGGAATATTTTCTGCGCAAGCCCTAATTAAGTTGAAGCGAGGTTACTCTATCTCCCAGCTTCACTACAAACCTTCATTTCAAAGAAGAACCAAGATTTACTCAAAATACATGGATCCATAGATTTAGAAAACACTTCGATCTGAAGATCTGAAGATCTTAAGATCTTGAGATGAAAAACTGCCCTGTTCTGGCTAAGAGAAGCAACAAGAGAGATGATTTAACAGGGTGCGTGTGAACAGTGCTACTGCATCATTTGAAAGCCCCGGCCACTGGCATTATTTATGATGGAAGGCAACTTGTAGAGTTACTTGTGTACTGCTGATGAGAAGCAGCCCCTCAGGCAGCATCCCCGATACCCATGGAACCCCAGTTTAATCAACTCCACTCTGACGGAGTCAACACACCAGCTCACTGCCTATCGGGGGCACAAATGGAGATACAACAGAACTCTCCGCTGAGCTAAAGATGGATTATTTTCCACCAGCCTGGGGCACTGTCTTCACCGACACCTTCAAAAGGCAGCAGCAACATTTTTGGAACATCCGAGTGCTTAGCATTGCAATCCCACCATATCACGTCGTAAATTAAGAAACCAAGCATGCAAATAAGAATCCATTTGGCAGATCAAATGCATTTCATCCGTCCACCATGTATAATCCTCATTGTTTGCAATCGTCCACCCACTCCTTCCCCATTCGTGTAATTTCCCCGGGGAATTTTCGACATAACTATATAGCGAGTATGAAAGCAATAATGCCGCACCTCATGCCATTCATTCATCCTCATCTCTGTATCGTTACACTCATAATCCAGGCACCACCGTGTTTATCATCCCGTTATTCCCGACCTACCTAGCTCCCGGTTCTATCCCCTTTTGGAAAAAAAGATAATATTCAGTAGCCCCAGCTGATTTGGATGGGAATAAGGTCAATAAAGTGCAGAGAAGAATGGGAGAGGGAGAGATCGTCAGAAGAAGGGTCTCGACCCGAAACTCCAGAGATGCTGCCTGTCCCGCTGAGTTACGCCAGCACTTTGCGTCTGACCTTCCTGAAATTCCTTCTTCTCGTTTTCACCTGTTTCAATAGACAATCGACAATAGGTGCAGAAGTAGGCCATTCGGCCCTTTGAGCTAGCACCGCCATTCAATGTGATCATGGCTGATCATCCCCAATCAGTACCCCGTTCCTGCCTTCTCCCCATATCCCCTGACTCCGCTATTTTTACGAGCCCTATCTAGCTCTCTCTTGAAAGCATCCAGAGAACCTGCCTCCACCGCCCTCTGAGGCAGAGAATTCCACAGACCTTTATCATTGTTACTTTTTTGCATATCTTTCACTCATTATTCTTTCTCTCTCCACATCACTGTCTATATCTCTCGTTTCCCTTATCCTTAACCAGTCTGAAGAAGGGTCTCGACCCGAAACGTCACCCATGCCTTCTCTCCAGAGGTGCTGCCTGTCGCACTGAGTTACTCCAGCATTGTTATTTTTTAATCTTGGACATTTGAGCTCAGCTTCGACAGTGCGCCTGAATTTCAATAGACAACAGACAATGTCGGATGGATTTCGAGCCAGCACCGCCATTCAATGTGATCATGGCTGATCATCCACAATCAGTACCCCGTTCCTCTGAGGCAGAGAATTCCACAGAGAGAATTACCATGACAATAAAGTAACGATCTTCCAACCTGTGGTCATATAAAAATTAAAATCTACCTTGGTCGGGCCTATAATCACGTCAGCTACTTGCACATTTCGTCCACCTCCCTTTGTGAAAAATATCCATGAATCCCTGGTAACTTTTCTTCTCATTAACTAAAAGAACATTCAGTCCAAGTCACTGGAAATAGCAAATCCTCAGACCATTCTAACTACAACTGTCTCGGTTGAATCCATGGCTGTTAAAAGTTGGACGGGAAATGTACAAACACTGCAGATGTGGCCTGACCAATACCCTGCACATGTCCTTATGCCAGGTAGACAACATTGCTGGAGAAACTCAGCGGGTGCAGCAGCATCTATGGAGCGAAGGAAATAGGCAACGTTTCGGGTCGAAACCCTTCCGGGTTTCGGCCTGAAACGTTACCTATTTCCCTTCGGGGTTTCGACCCCCCACCCTGATACCCCCACACATGCCCCCATCCTGATACCCACACATGCCCCCACCCCGGTGGATGGTGACACCGGGAGCTCGCGGATCCCCGGTGGGAGACCGCTTTGCGGGGCACCGGCAGCGGCAACTTCTCCCGCCCGAATTGCGGGGTTGAGAGTGACCTGGAGGGGGGCCCTACAACGCCCGGCGCGGCCTTAATTTGCCGCGGACTAGCGCCTGCCGGGGGCTTTGACCTCGGCTTCGGGAGGGAAATGGAGTGCAGGGGAGAGACAAGAACTTTGCCTTCCATCACAGTGAGGAGGAGAGCCACTGTGATGGATGTTTATGTGAAATAGTGTTGGTGTGTGTTTTGGTTCTTTTATTGTATTGTATGGCTGCAGAAACTACATTTCGTTTGAACCTCATGTGAGGTTCAAATGACAAATAAAGGTATTGTATTGTATTGTATTGATACCTGCCCCTGCCCCACACATGCCCCACACATGCCCCACACATGCCCCACACATGCCCCCACACATGCCCCACACATGCCCCCACACATGCCCCACACATGCCCCACACATGCCCCACACATGCCCCACACATGTCCCCACACATGCCCCACACATGCCCCCCACACATGCCCCACACATGCCCCACACATGCCCCACACATGCCCCACACATGCCCCACACATGCCCCACACATGCCCCACACATGCCCCACACATGCCCCACACATGCCCCACACATGCCCCACACATGCCCCACACATGCCCCACACATGCCCCACACATGCCCCACACATGCCCCACACATGCCCCACACATGCCCCACACATGCCCCACACATGCCCCACACATGCCCCACACATGCCCCACACATGTGCCCCACACATGCCCCACACATGCCCCACACATGCCCCACACATGCCCCACACATGCCCACACATGCCCCACACATGTCCCCACACATGCCCCACACATGTCCCCACACATGCCCCACACATGCCCCACACATGCCCCACACACATGCCCCACACATGCCCCACACATGCCCACACATGTCCCCACACATGCCCCACACATGTCCCCACACATGCCCCCACACATGCCCCACACATGCCCCACACATGTGCCCCACACATGTCCCCCCCACACATGCCCCACACATGTCCCCACACATGCCCCCACACATGCCCCACACATGCCCCACACATGCCCCCACACATGCCCCACACATCCCCACACATGCCCCACACATGCCCCACACATGCCCCCACACATGCCCCCACACATGCCCCCACACATGCCCCACACATGCCCCCACACATGCCCCCACACATGCCGCCCCACACATGCCCCACACATGCCCCACACCTGCCCCCCACCT